>NW_025941274.1:0-3829 GCF_000764305.2 Hyalella azteca | reverse complement strand
CTGTAAATGGAAAACAATCGAATCAGGCAATACGAGAATTTGTTATATATGCTGTGTCAAGTTATTAAACTGTCTCTACAAAAGCCACAGTGCTATTGTATGGCATGAATTTCGTTCTGAATTATTCGCAGCAAAACACTATCGTATGTTGCCGAAATTCGTCTTGTTAATGACCGGATGAACAGTAAAGGTTTGGATTTTTCACCTATAATTTATTACCATCAATAAATCACACAGATTATGTCTATAGTTTTGTGATATATTTGACCAAGTTCAAGTCAATATGCAATGTAAATTTGATTCGGGAACAGAATTGTAAACGAGCATACGTTGAAGAGTGAAGCAACTTTAGAGTTTGGCTCTCAGAGTTTACTTGCCAGAATTTCAAAGCAAGAGCCAACTTTTCAGCTTGACCGAGGCGATAATCCTCAATAAACAAGTATGTTTTAGGACAATACAATCAGAAGTCACCAGAACAAAAACCGAGGAAACCAAGGGATGCATTATTTATGAATAGAAAGTGAAAATATAGAACAAAATTTACTCTCTGTAATACCTTCCGACGACAATATTTATAAATAACATAATGTAAAAGAAATAAAAATATCATTGGCATAATTTCGTCGATAATTTGACATCATTACGTCCTGACTGCGAGCCTAACAACATGATCCCTTTTAAGCGAGGAAGCACATGCAGCTAGCGGGCGTGGCCCCTGAAACACCGGACGTTTCGTGGCCCCTGAAACACCGGACGTTTGTGTCGCTAGCCATGACCGAACGATTTACCCACATTCTTTCACCATTGTAAGTCAATTTCAATCAAGACCAAATAAGGAAGGTAAATTCTATGATAGATCACATCTTGACGACAAATATAGAGCAATTCAAAGGGATTGTCGAGTCAAAAAGAGAAATTGGCGCGTGCAAAATCTCCAGATGACCGAATTTTCGACATTGCTCTCGTATTAAAATTAAATACTAGTGCGAATATTGAAATTCGTTGAATTCGAATATTTGAAACGTTGAATGAATTCGTTTGTGAAAATTGCTATCAATAGCTTAGGATACCGAGTCAAGAAGCAAGTGGTATCTACCGTGTTTTGTATTAAAAGTTTGTTATAATGAACACCGTGATCACAATAATGATTCTATACAATGAACCCCGAGTTCATAATAAAGGTTAATTACGATGAACATAGTGTTCATAATATAGGTTCATTACAATGAACATTGAACACCGTGTTCACAATAAATTTTCATTACAATGAACACCGTGATCCTAATAGAGGTTCATTATAATGAACACCATGTTCACAATAAATTTTCATTACAATGAACATCGTAATCCTAATAGAGGTTCATAATAATGAACACCATGTTCACAATAAATTTTCATTACAATGAACACCGTGATCATAATAGAGGTTCATTATAATGAACACCATGTTCACAATAAATGTTCTTTACAATGAACCAAGTGATGAAAGTAAGTACACTGCCGCATTCCAACTTGTGTACCATACCGTACAATTTCCCAAGCGATAAGCACAGCAGCGATAAGAGCTACGCACCTGAGAACAGGTGTACCCACACTTGAAGTCCTCGTAGCTACCTATGACCAGGGTGGGTTTATACGCCCAATTAATAGGGTGGAATTCTGTGCCCAAACGGGGTGGAATTATAGGCCAAAACAGGGTGGAATTCTAGGCNCTCGGAAACCAAAAAAGAATAAAGGGACTTGTTCAGCTTACCTGGCGTGGCCGCTGCAGCTGATGATGAACTGTACGACTCTACAGGAACTTCTACAGGTGAAATAGCGGGTTTTACGGTGGGATCTTTGGCAATTTCAGGATGAACTACGGATGTATTCGGTGTTTGACTATCTGGGTTCGCATCGTTGTTCTTTGGACCCGTTTGAGAAAGCATAGTGATACTGGACGATGAGCGGTCTACATCCAAAGAGATTTCTCTTTCTACAGGTGAAGGAGCAGTGGATGAAGTCTCGCTGACATCGTCAGGAAGTGAATGTCTGGATTGTGGAGACGATTGCATGGGTGTAGGTGACTCGGCAGACATGCTATCGTTGTCCACATCAGTGCTGGCGATAAGATCAGGCGTGTCACCAGAAATGCAGCGTTCAGAAGCATCGTCAATTGAAGAAGATTTGGAGGAAGGCAAGAATATTTCGGCTGTTATAACAGACGACTGCTTCACTAATTCTTCTAAGTTATTTTCACGGTGAGCAGGACTTCGGTTGGAGCTTTTCGGAGAGTGATCAGTTAAATTTTCTGTCAGAGTTCTTGTTGACCCTGAATCTTCCTTGGTGTTATTTGAAATCAATTTTTGACTAGAAGCATCACTGACAGTAGAGGAATTATCCCCGAAGCCATTAGACGACATTGTGACATGTTGCTCGCTTTGCTCAATAGAATGTCCACCGTTGACGCCGTTCGTGTGAAGATGAACGCCGTTGTGGTTAACGGCATTAGGTTCTTCAGGAACAGTTGTCCGTTTTGAGTGCGAAGACTCCTCAGGAATTGCAGTAACTTGACAAGCCTCAGGTTTTGGAGGAACCGGTGCGCGTCTTCGGTTCCGAGGAGCGGCTTGAATCCCACCCGAAGGAACCGGGTGAACCTCATCCGGAGGAACTGGGTGAACCGGCCCCGTTGGGGCAGAACCAGATTGGGACTGAGGTGGACCAGCAGCGCTTTCAGGTCCGCTTACTTCTGAGTTAGGAAGGCTGCCCAGAGAGATTTTCATTGATAAATTGTCTATATTTCGTCATAATCACGCGTCATTGGTCACAATCATATGTTAGCTCGCTTGGTCACAATCAGCAGGTATGTTCGTTGGTCACAACGGGTCGCGACGCATGTAAAGTTAAAGAGGAGACTTTTAATTTGCAATCTTTATCACAAATTTGTGAGCACGGTTAATCATACCCATCAGTCATAACGAGATTTATGATTTGACAAAATTATGACATGACGAGATTTATGATTTGACAAGATTATGACATGGTTTATTATTATGACCCGGTGGAAGTCTAGTAGCTATTTCAAACTAAACTATCGTCAGTCATGAAAATATCCGGTCAAATGACAAGATTTTAGATCTTCTATGAACAAGTCACGGAAAGTTCAAGATTCGGCGACAGACCACATCAGCAGGCCTACTCCTTAGCGCCGACATCACTGTGTTATGTTATGACATTTATGACTTGACAAGATTATGACATGACGTCATTTATGACTTGACAAGATTATGACACGACATTGGTGACTTGACAAGATTATGACATGACGTCATTTATGACTTGACAAGATTATGACACGACATTGATGACTTGACAAGATTATGACATGACGTCATTTATGACTTGACAAGATTATGACATGACATTGATGACTTGACAAGATTATGACATGACGTCATTTATGACTTGACAAGATTATGAGAAGACGACATTTACGATTTGACAAGATTATAACACGACATTTATGACATGACAAGATTGTGACAGAACGACATTTATGACTTGACAAGATCAAGTCACATATTTATGAACAGGGCTAGTCACGCTACCAGTCATGACCAAACTATTCACCTGGCGCCCTGGTTGCGGTGGTCAGGCAGCTCGTGGTGGTCTGAGGAGTCTGAGCTGCGGCGCGAGAGATTCGACGCTTCCGAGGATACTTCTGCAGTCTGTGTCTGAAATTTTATTATATTTATTAAAGTCACTTGTTTGCTTAAATCGCAAGTTAACTAGGAATTTAAAAGCAAAAACAATACCACAAATATTCACCATATCTTTATAAGAGAAAACG
>NW_025941273.1:0-47401 GCF_000764305.2 Hyalella azteca | reverse complement strand
AGGTACAAATTAAACCCAGTTTAGGCAAGGGGCTTTATGGACTAGTTTCCAGTGCTCCTATAAGAATAAATAAGAAAGAAAGAAAAAGAAGTGTGTGCGTGTTGTCGTTCTGTGGATCGCAGCCGTTTGCAGAAAATTTAACTCGTAAAACTTTCAGATTGTTACTGACTGTTAGGCACCAACTGTAAGAATAATTAAGAAGAAGCTAGGTACCTACTATAAGAAGAATAAAAAAACTGTTAAAAACCACGTTTTTTTAACGGACAAAAAAGAAATAACATTTGCTCCTACATAACATTCAACTGATTCAAGTTATGTAAAATGTTATGTAAGAGTAAATGTTTTTCTTTTTTTATCCATTTAAAAAACATGGTTTTTAAAAGTTTTTTTTATTTGTTTTATTTCACTATTTTGGGTTTTGTAAAAACCAGAAAAAACGTGGTTTTAAAAAATATTTTTATATATATTTATTTCTACTTTTTAGTTAGGAATTTTTACCAATTCAAATCAATTTTTAGGGTTGGCAAGTATGGATGTTTGTGAAAAAACTCAATTCCAAAGCGTGAATTTTTGTGTTTTTTTAAATTTTTTTGTTAATTTTTTTCTAAAAAAAATTACTTTTTAATTATTGTATCTGATTATCAAATCTTGAATTGTGAGGCGCAGCAACGCAGCCAGTGTGGAATTCTAGAAGGATAATAAATTAACCAGTACACATAGCATACTGGAAAGCAGGACCTGAAAGCTTGGAAAGGCCAGGAACTTTACACTATCAGTCCATTATTTACTGTTTTACATATCCTATACCTTTCAAGAATTTCATTTGTGATTGGTTTGTTATTTTAGCCACTTTCAGCTTTCCAGCTTTGATTGGATAATGGAATTGTAATATTATCTGCTTTCTAGCTGTGATTGGTTGATGGAAATGCTTTCAAGCTGTGATTGGCTGATGGGGATGCTTTCAAGCTGTGATTGGTTGTGCCCATAAGCCCCGCCCCCAAGTATGGTATATGTACTACAGTACTGGTTAACTAAATACTTAACTGAAACTTGATCATTACAAACAAAAGGCCTGGAAATTTTTTAAAAAACCCATTAAATATAAGACAAATAAAAATATCTATCAAACACAAGATATCCAAATAATTCTATTACAAACCTAATGTACTAAACAATTGAAACATTTTGTCTACTTTTGATCCTCTTTTTAATTTATAGTCAGTCTCCTGGCAGGCTGGCAGAGAACTGTATGCAACTTATGCAAGGAAAGCTCTTCACCTTGGGTGGAAAGCTTTTTTATAAGTGAACTTCCATTCTTAGAATTCCAGCCTGAACGCAGCATAAGCATAAAGGCCAAATTTCAAGTTTCTAGGATGTTAAGAAGAGCTCTGAATTAAGGTCTGAATTTTTGATGACAGACACACACAAAACGAAGTCAAGAAAAATGTGGTATAATAGGCAGCTATTATAGTCTAAGTATATAACTCAAAAGGATAAATATCAATAAAAAGTTAGGCACCTATTATCTAATCTAGTATAAGTAACTTATAAGAACAAATAAGAAGATTTCAAAAGATGTGCTGCCCAGGCTCCATGGTGCAGAGGGTGGTTGCAGCGTCACCAATATATGGGTTTTTAAGCCCTAAGCGTAGCCGGGTAATTTTAAGATGCGTCGCTGGGTAATTTTTAATGAAAAGCCATTTACACTGAGTAATGAAAAACTATTTACAAGCCACGAACTTATTTACAAGGTTGCATGCACGTGTTACTCCAAATAACTAATTTTACCCTAAAAACAGTCTGATTGTACAGCAAGTGTCAACTGAACATGTGATAATGCAGTCTGACCACTCTAATGTGACCGCAACTATGTAATCGTAAACTTGATGATTACATTTTTTTGGTTGGAACTCATCGCAACTGATTTTCGGACAAGCTTTACTGCATAATGATCTATCCAACATACTGGAAACCTTACTTTTTTTAAATAGTTGCTGAAGACTGACAAATATATTAAATGAAAGAATTTCAATCTAAATGTGTCGGAAAGATCTGAAGGCATAAATTTTGCTACTGAAGCGTCGCCAAAGATCTTGCAATATTCATCCACTCTCTGCACAGTGGCCCAGGCTGGATCTTTAGTAATTTGTACAAACTCCTAGTTCATGGAGACTACATCAAGCCTTCCTCCTGACGTGAGGGGACACAAAGACTGGTCTTTGGGTCTCCCATAAAGCATAGAGCAACAATTGATTAAAACTCTGTGGCACCTAACCACCTCAAAGTCAGGCATGGAATATATCTACTTTGCCAGCCCAGCCGCAACTGGATTTGCTGAGCCGTAGTTTTATGGGTTTGCCAGCCGTGATTCCATTTTTTGAGCCTTGAATTCCATATCTTGGCGATGAAAAGCTATATACGACTTGCAAACTTATTATTTACAATGTCCCAGCTTTACAACTTGGTAATGGGCCTAATAACTTTTCGAGAGTCTGTAATTAATTCTACTCAATGAACAAGTTTATTGTTACCAACAATCAAAGAAATTACTATTTCTAATTTCCTAGATACATGTGCGCGAGTGCTATGAATTTGTACAATATCAATAATAATTAATCCTATCTTAACAGTATTACTGTAAGTTACATTGCTGGACTGCAATCTTTCATGAAGTGACATCAGTTAGCCCAAAGCCAGCGTTTTCCATAAACTTTGAATTAAAAGTTGATTATGAGTAAACATATGGTAAGAATGCTCTTTTCATTGAAGGATGGGTTGTGAATATCTTCAATAGACATTCATAGATTCAACAACCATTAATCAATAGTGACATTATTGTTTGTAAATTATCAATATCTTCTGAAAGATGAGTCAATGGTCATTTGTTTATTTTCTGCTTCAATTTGAGCAATTATGGTTTCCAAATCTGGGTACATTACCAATGACGTCCTGAGATTCTTCTCCAAGCAGCTTTTGGTGACACTGATTGATCATCCTTTCCCACATACTGCCTTGCCATGGAGCCCTTGGAGCAATGAAACACCATTCAATTCTGTTGGTGTCCAGAGCCAGTGAAACAAGCTGAGAATTAGCAATATCTTTCAGGATCTTGGAAGCACCTACAAAATTCATTGCGTTATTGCTGTACATGATCCTTGGGAAGGACCTTCTGGATGCAAATTTGATGGATGCCCTCAAGGAATCTTCCTCAGAATTGCTTCCCATGAACTCCAGGTGCATGGCTCTGGTAACCATGTAGATAAAAAAGGCAATGTACACTTTGTACACAAATTGGTTCTGGACTGTGATGGCACCAGAAAAATCAACGCCTGTAATTTGGAAGACATCTCCAGGTAACTTCTGACCTTGCTGCTTATCAGATATAGAATGTAAACCACCACTATTATACATATGGAGCATAGATGATGTTGCCATAAGAATTCAGATAAAATTTCTCATATAAGTGATATATTATTCATGAAGAATTAAATGATATTTAATTATATAAATGCGATGGCCGGGAGTTATGCCTATGCCTGCACAGAAAGAAAAGATTTAGATTGTGTTGTGCCAACTGCATGGACTAATTCCAAAAACTCATTTATTTGCAGGAAAATTCCTCAAAACCTAAATCATACTGAGCATGGGTCAAGTGTTGGGAAGATTGAAATTATTTGCATGCTTTGGATATGAATATTATAGGTGAAATGGTAGTAATTTCTCATTTACAGCCAGCACCTGTCTCTTATACACATCTAGATGTGTATAAGAGACAGCTACCACTAGCACTGGCATTGAGTGATGAAAGCGACTCAGACCTGAACCAGCCTATCACTCTCTATGAGTTGAACAAAGGTCTTGAACACCTTAAAAAAACTTCGCCTGGCTTGGACCAGGTTCACAATGAGCATCTATCCCACTTACCAACAGAATATCAGGCTTGGCTGCTGGCAGATTTTAACCATTGCTTTCTTGAAGCCACACTTCCAACAGCCTGGAAGACTTCCCTTATAGTGCCCATACCCAAACCTAATAAAATGCTAACCTCTGTTTCCTCCTTCAGGCCCATATCCCTGCTCTCATGCGTGGGAAAATTGCTTGAATGGATATTAAATAAACGTCTGAGTATCCTGTCTCTTATACACATCTAGATGTGTATAAGAGACAGATATACAGTAGTAGCACGTTTTCAGCTACCCCTAAGGTGAAGGCAAATGTTCTTGTTGCTGTTTCTAGGGTAAAATAAGAGATTTGGGACAATACCTACATTGGACTTTGCTAATAAGTTTGCAGCTCATAAATGGCTTTTCATGGCCTGGATATGGTATTCATGGCTTGAAGAAATGGAATCTTGGTATCAAAAATCCTGTTGAGGTTCAGAGTGTAGAGGTTTTTCTCATTAGCTGTGAACTGCAACTGGATTTTTCCCATGTAATTGCACTAAAAAGGATTTATGCTGATCTAGTAGTAGGTAATTATAACCATTTTTGCTGAATGGTGAGTTGAAAAATTTTGGGATTCAACAAATGTATTTACTAAAATCACTTGATTGCTTAAATCGCAATTTATCAAAAATTGTAGGTTTTCTAATTGATTCTGCTTTTCTTACCATCAAACGGGTTAATAAGGGATGGGCGGGGTAATAAGGGAGAGTCCTCCAACATTTTGTAGAAATGTGGTAGCAGCAAAATTAATCAAAATATTGCAAAACTAAAAGTAGTGGCGTAAAGGTCAACATTTTTACTATCTATGTAGCATAAAGCAAGTTAAGAAATCATACATTTACTACCTCTAAAAAATCCCTGAAAAAAAGTGTGAGAAGTGAGATTTCATAAAAGTACCTCTGCTAAGGTCTGTAGCAAAAACAATATTGGCCATATTGAAAAATTTTACTTCCATAAAAGTTGCACACAGGTGTTGGGTTAAAAATGTGGTAGATGAAATTTGCATAGCTCATCCCCAAAAAATGATAGCCATTTCTACACAACAAGGTAATAAGGAACACCCCTAAAAATGCATTTACAGTAGAACCTTGGTTAGCGAAGAATCCAGTTAGCAAAAAAATCAATTAAAAACAAAGAATTTTAATTACATTTACCTCGCTCATTGAAAAAAATTTCACTTGACAAAAAATTTATGCATCATCAGTCATCACAAAATAGTGCATAGAATGTCATAGATAGAATTGTGCATGGGACAACATAGAATGAAAAGTAATTAACCTAAATATAATTTTTTCTCAAAAAATATGATGGTTTGTCACTAAAATATTCCTTTCTGTTTCAGGTATGTTTTTACAATCTTTTTTTTTGCTATAGTGAATTCACTTGACATAATTAAAATGGTGCGAAATTATAAGCCGTCCTGTCATCTTAGCTACAGAAGAAATGCTACATGGCTGCTGATATGAAGCTTGCAGTGGACAAGGTCGTTGCCAATGCTCAATGGCATGTCCAAAGACTAGGTAATATCACATCAATAATGCAGTAATGTATGGATAAGGTAATATCATATCAGTAAAGGATACATTTTAGGTAAAAATTGATATGATAAGGTAATATCATATCAATAAATCACAGAAAATGACATTTATTCTCTATTTGCATCATCTACAAAGGAAGAGGAACACTTCAGAGTACTGTTAGTAATGGATCTGTACACTCTGGATGCTTCAAACGTTTTAAATTAAGTTTCATTTCAAGTGTCCCTTATTACCCTATTCCCAGCGTTAGTTTTATTTTGCATCTGGCACCTTACAAATAGTATATGGAAATTTTTCAGAGATGCCATACAATAGCCCTCGCAAATACCTTTAAATAAGCCCAAACTCGTTTATGAAATGTTTCATTGTAAGAAGCTATTAAGGAAAAACGCTCAAAAACGTCCCTTATTACCCCCGTTTGACAGTATAGATTTTGAACTGACAATGGAGCTAGACTTCAAGACCTTTCAATTCCTAGGAAGAAGTGAATTTTTTGGCTGTTTTTTTTTTTTTAATTTTAAAATCTTGACAAATTTATTAGAACCATGAAATTGAATAATCAAAATTTGTTTGAAATTATATAATGCTCATTCATCCTACAGTGATCATGTGCACAATCTGACCAGATAGTAGCTTTTTGGTCAGTTTTATTATGGATGAATTTCATAGGATTGGATTACATATGTAATCCATGTGATCACTGTATGGTTAATAGAAATTGATATCTACTATATTTCAAGCATACAATATTTGAATAGCAGAGGCAAATATTATAAACCTATATGCCATAAAAATGATGTGTTTTTAAAGCATCTAGTAAGAGTAAAGCATGATGGCTTAACAAATTGAAGATAAATTATTTAAATATGCAAATCAGAACTTGTTATAACTTTTGTGTTTACATTAAATTTTTTTCTAAAGCATAAATGGCTCTCCTGTTACTATAGTAAGCTGCCTGCTTTGCTATTTTGACATTCAGTCGATACAATTTGATTTGCGACTCTTTGCTTCCAGTATGGAACTTTATGCAAATTTTGTCACTGTGATTCAGCCATCATTTAATCATAATTTTAAAAATCCTGCAGCATTAGTGGGAATTTTTTTTACTGTTGCAGCATGTAGTGGAGTTTATTACAAGAGTAGGTATTGATTCTTCAGTCATCATACGTCTCCCACACAGGGTTTGGGGCTATGAATTAACATTTGCAAGCCAATATGATATATTTGACATTGTGGTTTGACCTGAGTTATGCCTTTGCTATTTGAACTGTCACCATTAAAGAGTTAAGCTACTTTATTCTTCTCCTGTGATAAAAATGAAATAATTCCTTCAGGACCAAATAATATCTTTTCTTTGTTATTGTAACTTTCTATTGTACGTAGCTCTTGCATGGGAAGTACTATGCAATGGTGATATATCTGTGACAGCATGACATCCCAATATGATAAAATTTGTGAATGCAATTTATACCTGACGCTTTAAATTTAATACTGTTTCTTATTTTCCTTAATAGATTTAGTAAATGAAGAGCAGAATCTTTGAATCACATTTATGTAAGAAGGCCAGTTGATGCTATGTATCTAAGGCATTTTCAACGCCATTTTCCACTGTTACCAGGAGCTCTAAGCAATAAACTTTGTGCAACTGTTGCACATTATTCTGGAGATGCTGCTGTGGAAGATCTTGTCTTGAGCCCAAGCTGTATTGAACGCTTACAAAGCCTGAACAGGAAAGCTGCAGCAGCAGACCAGGGAGGTGCAGCAGTGGATCAGGGTGGTGGTGTCAGCAATGCTCCACCACAGTTCCTCAGGATAGTGGTGGAAGGAGGTGGCTGTTCAGGCTTCCAATATAAGTTTAATTTGGAGGATAAGCTGCAACCTGATGACAGGCAAGGGAAACTACGTATTTAATGTAATTTTTGATTATTTGTATAAAAAGTAAAAGTGTTATTGAGAATGTGTCTATATATAAATATTTAGTTACATGGCTCTTTGATAACTGTGCAATATTGAATATTTTTTAAATGAACTCCTAAAATTCATATAATATTTGGTGCCTGTTGTATTGTGCGGTTTTATTCAGCCTGTTGCATCTTTGTTTGAAGCCTGGTTT
Source organism: Hyalella azteca (assembly GCF_000764305.2). Taxonomy (NCBI): domain Eukaryota; kingdom Metazoa; phylum Arthropoda; class Malacostraca; order Amphipoda; family Hyalellidae; genus Hyalella; species Hyalella azteca. Next base: position 39,806 of record NW_025941273.1, on the reverse strand, counting down.
TGGATTATATTTGAATTTGCATACATAATTTTTGTCAGGTTTTCTGTATGAGCAATGCATAAAAAATATTCAAAAACTGCAAACTGACATAGGTCAAAAATTTAAATTCAATATTATGTCACCAGCCAATCCCTGTTTTATCTGCTGCTCATCTTACACAACCTCCCCAGCAATTGTTAGCACTAGCCATTAGACTAAAATTCATTAAAAATCCCATTGACTAAAATCCAGTGCATCCATCATCCATTTGTTCAAGTGTGGTTCCTACTTCCCAGCTGAACTGCATCTTATTTATATGTTTTAACTGTGTCTACTACATTCAACTTTTCTTTTTAATAATGTTGCTTCCTACACAATTATTCTTCCTACATATAATTATTTATACTCATGAAAATATTTTATTTGCAGACGTTTTGGTCCCCCAGACGCCAGTGTGGTGACTGATGAAGTTTCACTGTCGTTCATCAAAGGAGCCACAGTTGAATATCATACGGAGCTCATACGGGCAGCCTTCCGTATTGTCAACAACCCTCAAAGCAAGGCAGGCTGCTCATGTGGTGCATCATTTGCCATCAAAATTTAGTAGAAATATTTTTTTTGTTGAACTATGAAAATCTTCCTAGTTTGCATCTAAATTCGTAAAACGGTTTACCATAAATTGTGCAAATATTAACAAATGGAATACAAATTTAGTAGACGTTTCACATTGACTTATGCAATTTTTCCTAGTTGCCATCAAAGCTTAGAACTTATTTAATACCAAATATTGTCAGAAAGTGTGTCACTATGTTGACAATATGACCCATTAATATTTATGATCACTATGTTGACAATATGACCCATTAATATTTATGATAGCACTTGTGACTGGTTGTGTCTGGATAGAATTGACGAATCTGTCCTGACGCCTCGTCAGTTGTTGTCTTGCCTTGTTCTTAGTTCTTGATGATTATTTATGAATTGCTGCATTTATCATGAATTATCATGAGCACTTCCAATGGTGCGTGCTCTTAAGTCACTATAATGGGGGCGCTTTGTATGGAGATGTACACTGTTCATAAAATTATGATATAAATTAGATAATGGCAATGTTAAGGCAACGTCTCTAGTACGCGGACGCGGTATATGTATAGCTGCATGCTTGCTGCTAATTGATCTGATCTCTTCCAATTATCATTACGATTGTCATGGTTGGATAAATGATTAGTTGGTGAGTAAAACTTATGTTCAATAACTAATTCATATAATGTTCACTAACTAATGCATATAAAAATGAAGCCGCAAAGTTTGAGCTAAATTATTACACGCTCAATATGTTAGAGTGTCAGTTGACATGTTCTCATAGGATATTTGTGAGTATTTTTATTATATAATCAGTACATTTGTCTCGGTACAGTCGCAATTTCTGTTCATTTGTTGGTTAAATGTTGTCAATTTATACTCATGCGCTTTTTCTGCTCTATTCGTTGAGAATCTTTAAATAAATGAATATGCTATATTAGCCACATGAATATGCTAAATATTAGATAAATAAATATGATATGTATTAGCCAAATAAATATGCTATATAATAGCCAAATGAATATGCTATATATTAGCCAAATTCCGGGAAATTTTTCACAGTGAAACACAGGCAATGAAACCTGCCCCCATTCACTGCATGCTTAGTTAGTTTCATTGTTGGATTATCTTGCAGTTGAATATTGTTACTATGTTTATATGAGCCTGCTGAAAGGGCAGCGTATGAACTGTATTATACAGTTCTGTATTGTATAAATGTATTCCCAAAACTTCATGCTGCTGTGAGAAATGTATAATTGTTAATGCGTGTATATTGAATAAATCTATCTGAAATATTTGTATTGTCATATCATTTGTTGCATTAAGAATATTACAATGTTAGCCCCTGAGAATGTTGCCAAGTTTGTTATGAAACTGCTTAGACTCTGCAGAACGTAATCATCATAATGTAAACAAGTCAACCTAAATGTTTTGAAGATTGTGCATATTTGCGGTCATGTCAGACTGCATTAACATGTGTTCAGCTTACAGAAAGGACAAATATTATAGTTGCCATTTGACTGTTTTAGGGTAACATTAGAGATTTGGGATAACACATGCATGGACTGTGTAAATAAATTTGCGCCTCTAAAATGGCTTTTCATGGATGAGATATGGAATTCACAGCTCAAAAAAATAAAAAAAATGTAATCACGGCTGAAAGAAATGGAATCACGGCTGGCCAATCCATAAAACCATGGCTCGAAAAATTCAGCCACGGCTCACCAAGTAGATATATTCCATGCCTGGCTGGAAAGGGATATCATCAACAGAAATGTATGCAGTGGATTAAAAGTCAAAAGTTCCTGGTGTTTCCAAGCTTTCAGGTTCTGCTTTTCAAACTAGCAAGTCCTGATTTCCAATAAGCTATGTCTACCGGTTAATTTAATACCTCTCTAGAATTCCACAATGTTGACATGTGGAGAAATCCAGAGGCTGTGACCCTGGCTCTGCCTGAAGTCCCGCAGACTGGAGTGTACCGCTGCCCAACTTGAAATTGGATATGCCAGTGTCAGGAGCCACCTGCACAGATTCAACATGGGTAACTGATCAATTTATTGTATTTCACACAAACACAGTCAGCAGTGTGGAATTCTGTATAGGTAATATAATCCCATGTTCATTTAAGAAAATGGATCATGTACCATGATAGATTGTAAGTACCATGGACTCACAAATTAGCAAAAAGTGCCTCGCTTTCGATGAAGCTCGTCGCTACGTACACAAAGTAAGAAATTATGAACTATATGACATGAACAGATGAGCCGTGCGTCAGTTCAGAACCATTTTGTCGTATTGCTTCTTGTTTGTGTAAGATATATCTTTCAACTAATTTTGAAGTGAGGACTTATTTCTTACATTAAGGGTATGTCTAGTAAAGTTGAATAAAATTAGGTTTTGAGTTTGAAAAGTCAGATGTTTTCACGTTAGTTCAGTTTAAAAATGCATCATTCTTAAGACAAGATGCATTCCATAAAGAATCTGGGTTATGTTATTGCAACAACAATGAAAGCCATGGTTGAACTAGTATAAGATTGACCCATGTGAAGCTCATTTTTGCGGATGTAGTTCAATGTTCGTCTGTGACATCGCTGATCTCAGTGACGTCACGGGCATTAATCAATCACCGAAATACGATCAAACCAGTCAACCAATAGGTGTCTGTACACAGGGATAGTACCAGCCGCTAGTTCATCCGCCGCTTGAACTGTCCACGCTACTAGCCTCGTGTATAGGGGTTCAGCCGCTTCAGAGGCTGTCTCTTATACACATCTAGATGTGTATAAGAGACAGGTACGGTACAATTTGGGAACGACAACAAACATAAGATATCTAATTAATCACTTAATAATCCACAATTCTTTCTCTGAACCTTTCTTATTATTATATGTACATACAAAGGAATTTAAAGAAATATCAGGCAGCTATGAATCTCAACTATGTCAACCAGCCTCCATTCAATGAGATGGCTGCTTTAGGTCAGGTAACAGTAGCCATCGCCCATCAGGCATTAAGCCTGTCATGTCCAGCCAGCCATACTGCTTCCTTCCTACCTGACCTTTAAGAACTTCTTCAATTTTAAAATGATTTGTATCTACAAATTTATCTGATGTTGTTTGTTAGTATCACTTACTTTCCCAAATATCTTTTTTATTTATTAAAATGGGCGAGTAAGCAATTTTTTACAATTGCAATACAACATAAAGGTAGTCAATGGAATTCTGTTGTGGGAGCTTAAAATCCATGTAACTTAACAAATTTTTTTCCCGCAAATGTCTGGAGAAATGGGGAATGTACCCAGGTGTGCCTTTATACATAGCAAAACATGACAGCATTGGTGCTGCTGAGCATTGCATTATTTTATTGGCATTATTGCCTGTGACATGGCGCCCTNGCTGATCTAGTTCATCCGCCGCTTGAACTGTCCACCCTACTAGCCTCGTGTATAGGGGTTCAGCCGCTTCAGAGGCATGCGCCGGCATGTGCCCGATACGCGGCCGAGAGGGTCAACGATGTGTTGTTTTCTGCGCTGGAGAAGTGACTAGCAGCGCTGATTCAGCCATGGTGAGAGCATCTGTGCCGCTCGTGTGAATCATCTTGGATCCAGTAAGTCATGGCGTGTTCGAACGAGAATAGTTCTAAGAAGAACCCACCAAAGTGGAGTTCGGAGGATATTCGATTGTTTTTTGAGATATTCAAAAAGTATGAATTATTGTGGAATGCTTGCCATGCTGGTTACTTCAACAAAATGAAGAGCGAAACGAGTATTTTTGAACTGAAAGAAGACTTTATTAGTCAGGATTTAGTTGTTCCCGACGTTACATTTTTATGGGCTAGAATAAAGAGTATAAAACAACGTACAGACTAGAGTTGTTGAAGGTGATCCTACTATCCATCTCCACAGACTTCACTCCACAGCTTCTAACGACGCACTGGCGGGCGCGAGCGAGAAGATAGCGGCACCTTATACACTCCTTGTGTACAGGCTTACTTGCCTGATAGCCACCAAGCGACCGACACTTGCCAGATCTACTAGCCGTCTGCAATATCCAGGTGTACAAGCAACTAATCCGTCATGGGTTTGTTTACGTTTCTCGATCTCAGTGACGTAACAAGAAAGCTGAACTGAAAGACGGAAATCATAGCGGGCCAACCTTATATAGTTCAACCATGAATCAAACCAACACATCGACGAAACAAAATCTTAACAATTATATTCGCACCGACAGATCTTGGAGCAACGTCGAATTAAGTAGATTCATTTTGACGTAAAGTTTTGGTCAGAGCACAGTTGAGAGCTCATGCACTCTAGGATTAGAATGAAACATTGCTCTTGTCACAAATGGTTTCCTCCTGTAAAATTTTTTAAAGATAAATATCTTTCAATTACGACTATACATATTTCTTTATTTTTATGATGTGTTTTCCATGACACGGCCCGGACAAATTTACGGCCGGTTTTCAAATTCAAAGATCAAAGAATATCTCCCAAACTGACGAACGTAGCTCGATGAAACTTGGCACACGTGTTCATTAGGATTCAACGATGATGTTTAGCTCGTGTAATTCTACGAATTTTGCCTTCATTTGCGCGTTTTATGGCAGTAGGTGCCCAAATTCGCAGTGATCAAGGAATTTCTTTCAAACTACTGAACAGATTTGAACTAAATTTTGAACATACATTCATAACTACCACACGGCGATGTTTAGCTCCATAAAATTTGTTTATTTTGCCTTCGTTTGCGAGTTATACAGATATACGGAGAAACAACCGGTATTTTTGAGGCCGGATTTTAAATTTGTACCGTATACGTATAGCCATATAACTCGCAAACGAAGGTAAAATCGAAAAAAATTGTCACGAACTTAACGAGATAACATTCACAGGAATAGAGTGATCTGCTTTCAAATTGGGAGGTTGGGTATTTATATACGAAGTTTCGTTTGTATATGTTCAGTAGCTTATATGAAATTTCTTGATCACTTCGAATTTAAGCACGTATTGCAGTTTAAAACACAAATGTAGGTCAAATGAAAAACAATTCGCAAACGAAGGCAAAATAGGAGAATTTTTCACGAGCTAAACATCACCGTTTAGTAGTTACGAATGTATATTATAAATATCACTAAAATCTGTTCAGTAGTTCGGGAGAAATTTCTTGATCACTGCGAATTTCGGCCATTACCGACCGAATCGACACTTCAGCGAACTCGCCTGCGAGCTCGAATGCAAAACCTAACTTCATTTTCAACTCTGGCACTCATAAATCCGTAAATTATGAACGGATTTCATTCAAATTTGAAATATAAGTAGATAATATCAGTAATTTGTGGGGGGAATTTTTTCAGATTTTTACATCAATAACTTTTTTGTTAATACGGAAAACCTAACTTCATTTTCAACTCTGGCACTCATAAATCCGTCGCCATGCCATTACCGCCATATAACTCACAAATGAAGGCAAAATTTAGCAAATTTCACGAGCCTTACATCACCGTTAGATCCTAATCAACACGTGTACCAAGTTTAGCTGCGTTAATTAGTTTAGGAGTTATTTTCTGATCATTGAATTTGAAGACTGGCCGTAAAATTGTCCGAGACGTTTGAATTTGCGAACGTTTCAAAAGTTCATTTTGTTATGAAATTTAAAAGAAGGCATGTGCAAGACAAATGTAAACGTACCTAGGTAGCCTGCACATACGTCTGGTGGTAATATTAAAATAAAATAGAATTTCAGAATTCGAAAAGATCAACACTGTTTTTTCAAATAATAATCTAGAGTTTCCCCACATTCAAACTGCAACACTAGTTCCGCTACCCCGATATACGAGATCGTACTCTTTCGTTAGGTGGCATCAGATTTCCTTGTTTAATTTATTAGTACAGAATTTACAAGGTGAGAATCTAATAATAAGATTGATTCTGTTTAAAATCCTCATTGTGTTGTTGATTTGCAATAACAAATAGATGTCTTCTATTGACTCGTATCAAATGAGATCTGAGAATCAGAATAGGATTAATCGTTTGAAACAAATCATGAAATGATTGTTGAGACTTGAGTTGAGGAGCCCTCTAGCAAGAGGCAATCCTTTGTTCCCATGCAGGGTCTGCCATGTGGCGTCTGTGTGAGTAAAATCCGATTTGTAAAAAATATTCCTACACATTAGCAACTGGACCAGAATATGGAAGGCCTCTGTTGCTTGCTCTCAGAATGGACTTGTTTGAGCAACGTTGTGGTCCTGTTTATTTAATTAATCAGTGTGGAATTCTAGGGATGGAACTTTGCTCATAAAAAAGCTTTCCACCTAAGGTTGAAAACGTTCCATAGATACAGCACTCTGCCATACCTGCCATACGATGCCAAGTGACTGATAATAGGGGAAAAGGGGCTTTTTAAGGGGGATTACCATGGATAAACTTTTAATTGTGTAGTAACTCAGTCCTCAGATGTGCTATAGAATAGACTAAGTATAGTCTATATATAGAATTGTTTAGTTGTCTCAGGTTTGATTTTTTTTTTCTTTTATTTAATGGATATTTTGATTAGATTTTTTCAGGCCCTTTGTTTGAATTGTCAACTGATTAAGTTTAGGTTAAGTAGCTATGAAGTTAAATTAGTTCATAAGTTAACCAGTGCTGCAGTGCTCATATGGACCATTATACAGGGTGAAATTCTAAAATTAGTGGTTCACTTGAAAAAAGCACTCTGCCTTAAAAAAAAATGTTGCAGGCAACTAGAAACTGGTTTGTAGGCTGTCAGAAATCAGCCTTGGCAATTGGCATGAACGTTACGTCAGGCAACATAGTGAAGGTCTCATGATTGTCAATTGTGCAGGTCACTCCTGGATAAGCAAGAAGGATCTACAAAAGGAAATACTATTTACTCTTAACATAGTGGTTTCAAATTGAATATGAAAAACATTTATAGCACCTATTCTTTACCAGGGTTGGCAATGATTAAATCAAAATGATTAAATCACTTGATTTTTTATAAAAAAATCATGATTTTTTTTATTTTTTCAATTTTTTATTTTATTTTTTATTTTTTCATATATTTAAAAATATTGAGTGGCAGTCTTTAATTTATATTGAGGTATTGTTATTCATGGTTTAGTATAAATGTACTATGAATGACAAATTGGTATATNTCAATGTTTAGGAGATCTGCATTCCTGAAGTGTTTTTGTATATTGAAGCCAGTTAAATGGTCAATATTTAGCTCATAACCTTGCTCCATACAAACTTTACAAAGCTAATGAATAGACTGATCAATAATTGTTTACCAAAAATCCCAAAATGGTAAACACCACCTTGGCCTGTTGGCCATTATTGAAGGCAATAAGTGCCCTTCTTAGCCATCCATTATGATCCATATACTGTTATTGTTAGTAGGCTAATTACAACATAAAAAATAACACCTCAAAAAAGACAAAAAAGCTGAAAAAATACAAAAAATCAAATAAATAAAAAAAATCATGAAAAATAAAAAAAAAATAATTGATTTTTGATTTTTTTGATTAAAAAAAAAATAAAAAAAAATTGCCAACCCTGTTCTTTACATCAGCTTTCAGATTGAGGATAAACTCATAGGCAATTGGAGAAACTTCTCGAAGAAAAGGCAATGCACAACATGACACTTGACTAATTAGAATACCTAGAGTACTGTACTTGACAATTTAGCATTCAAACCTTCAGATTCTGTGAACCTTGTGATTTCATCATTCTTAAAACTTCAGAAGGCTCATAAGATATCACGTTAAGTTTTCACTCAATTATCGTCTAAGTTTGGGAGCTTTATCTGCAGTTAGGCATCCACAGGCCAAGTGATCCACCGCTCAGAGTTGTATGAGGGTCATGAAAAAGGGGCATGCAAAAGAAGAGAGACAGTGTGAGGAGAGATTTTGCACTCTCCCATCCCACACAAATCTCTCAATCCGCGTCCTTTTTCTAGCATCAAAATCGGTCTTATGCACCCTAATGCGCTGTAGCTAGCTACTTCACCCACTGATTGCGTAACAAGAGCTAACAAGTAAACACTAACCATCATTTGATTCCCGCCTCCTTGGCTGTTGCACACAATTGATTCTGCATGTATAACATTTACAAAGGTTATTTAAACCATTCTGTTAGATTTCAGTTACCTACTGATAAATTTGTAATGTAGAATAGAAAAGAAGTGAGTGTTGGCACTGAAGAAATAGGCCCATGGCCTGTTGCGGAGCCTGTTGCCAAATTTGGAAGAATTCGTATCTATCATTTTTTCACATGAGTATATTGATGGTTGATATCCCTGCTACCTTCTTTGTTATTGTCTTTCATACGATTGGTATTCCTGATTGCAACGGAAGGAGTTCCCATGTCTCAGCTTATTGCATCAGTGGTCAGTTTTGTATTTGTGGAGTGAATCGTAGGTAGTTTTTCATGTATTTGCAGGGTTGGTGATTTTTTTGATTTTTTTTAAAAATCAAAAAAATAAAAATTCAATGATTTTTTTATTTTTTCATGATTTTTTTTTATTTATTTGATTTATTTTTATTTTTTCAACTTTTTTGTCTTTTTGAAGTGTTTTTTTATGTTGTAATTAGCCTACTAACAATAACAAGATGTGTATAAGAGACAGTACATGAACGATGTAAACATATGCGACCTGAAATTTGATTCAAGATTGGGTTAGGATGATAGTTTGATTTTACCCGTCTTTGATTCACATGACTTGTTTGAAAATTTACGTGATGTAAAGGCAGGAATGTTTTCATGTTACAACAGGAAAGAGGAATGTTTTCATTTGATAAAACCCTAAATAAATAGGTAAAGCTGTCACAATATCTGCTTGAAATGCTTTAATATCNTTATAAGCTAGCTAACACGTTTAAATTGTATATTGTAATCAATATATAATGAATAGTCAAATAAAGTCTACTTATAGCATTATAAGAATTAGCTAAGCTGCTAGCTACGTACAATGTATTGCGCACTTGAGTTGTTTCCGCTGTACCAAAAACATTCAATTTATTGGAGCCTAATACACACTAAAGGCAACAAGTTTATATAACAATTTATCATTCATAGTACACTTATACTAAACCATTAATAACAATACCTCAATATAAATTAAAGCCTGCCACTCAATATATTTCAATATATGAAAAAATCAAATAAATCAAAAAAATCGATAAAAAATAAAAAAAAAATAATGATTTATAAAAAAATCAAGTGATTTAATCACATGATTTAATCATTGCCAACCCTGTGTATTTGTAAGTGAATGTACATAGTGAAGATGTTATTCTTTGAGATTTGCATCAATAGTGACATAACTACATTATTGTATTACACACTTGAAATAAGAAGTGTAGCATTACACATAAAATTATCATCTGTGCATTAACATTGTGTGCATTTGGGGCGGTCCATTCTAGCTTTCTAACACTGATTGGATTCCAGTGGCTGTGACATTGCACACGTTCTGATGCTAATTGGATTCTTGTGACTTAGATGTTGCATACGTTCTAGCGGTAATTGGATTCATGTGACTGTGACATTGGACGCCTTCAACCATTGATTGAATCCATGTTACTGTGATGATGTAAGCTCAGTTTTTTTGCATTGGACGGCTGTGGCAGCTTGCAGAGATTTGTTAGTGATGATGATGGACTGAAAGTGGAGGAATGCTGGCCTTTCCAGATTTTTAGGTCATGCTTTCCATTTTGCTATGTTTACCAGTCAATATATTAACCCTCTGGAATTCCACACTTCGGATCACTGATACCATATATGGGCACAACTAATCACTGCTGGAAAGGGGTGACATCACAATCCCACCAACCAATCACAGCTGGAAATGGCAGGAAAAGTCTTATTTTTTCTGAAATTTTGTAGCTCTAATATATAATTTCAGTAGGTATGAAATCTCACGGCACAAATGTCATAAATTTTTGTTTGATTAAAAAAATTGCTGATCACACTTTGCAAACATGTCATTTCATAAAAATTTTTTCTTCTGCAATACGCATTACTTTACTGTTCCTGCCAAAATATTCTGCAGAACGTAATCATCATAATGTAAACAAGTCAACATAAATGTTTTGAAGATTGTTTGTTTTGAAGATAAATGTTTTGAAGATGAAGAGAGGCTGTGACCCTGGCTCTGCCTGAAGTCCAGCAGACTGGAGTGTACCGCTGCCCAACTTGAAATTGGATATGCCAGTGTCAGGAGCCACCTGCACAGATTCAACATGGATGACTGATCAATTTATTGTATTTCACACAAACACAGTCAGCAGTGTGGAATTCTGTATAGGTAATATAATCCCATGTTCATTTAAGAAAATGGATCAAAAAGCCTACCACATTACACCTTTCACCACTGACAGTTGATACACTGAGCTAAACAGAAACTGCCATGGTTCAGATCTGATACAGGGTTGGCAACGCCTTAATTATATTCACTAGTTGTTTATCCATAGCTGACTAATTTTTGTAATGAATATGTGCTAAAATTACAAAAAATTATATCAACTTTTGCAAAAAGTTGATATCAACTTTTGCAAAAAGTTGATATACCAACCAAAAGCAGTTCTCCAAGAGAACTCCAATGCCAAAAAGTAGTTCTACAAGAGGCCAATGTAGTCCATAAATTTTGCTTCAAAGTAGGTTGTAGAATTCTCCATCATTTGGACTACATTGGAGTAATAGGACTAATACTTGTGACATTGAGACGGTCTCACCAGGAGGGCAGAGAAAGCCACTGAGACAATCACACAAGACCATCACTTGCACCATGCTGAAGAAACCTACCAGCATCATGCAGAGGTCATTGAGAGGTGTACAACTTTAACCAACCAAAAATTGCTGCAACTTTCATTGCTTTGAATTGGACCTTGGCTATCTATTCCTGAACTACTGGATTTGTCTAAACTTTCAGATTGCATGCTGAGTGGCCTTCTGGCTTGAAATTTTTGTGTTGAATCCTATTTAAGTGTGTTATGTATTTATGTCCAAGAAAGTTTTATTATTCAATGCTTCTCTTAACTTGAAAATGAATGTTGTTACATATGCAAGTTCAATAATATATTAGTATTACTTGCTAAACCAGCCATTTGATCTACCAATGTCATTTAAATAATAGTTTGACTCCTTGAAAATTGTAATGCATTCTCTGGCCATTAATTGTACACACGTGTGTATGAGTGTGCATAATCTATGTTATCTTACTTAAGGGTCCACCTAATTTAACTGTTGAGTCTTATGCTGAGTTCTGATGAGCAATGGCCCTTGCTTTTTTACATTTGTTCATGTCATGTGCAACTTTTCTGTTACATGCTGTCATGCTCAACCAATGTGTCCACAAACCTTTTATTAATGGAAATAAAGTGATCTGCTTTCCAAGCACAGAAGTCCAAAACAACACAAGCTATCAGGCCAAATGGTCATCCTTGCTGTTGTACTGGGGCTTCAAGTCCACCCAGTGTGGACACCTTGAAAAGAAAGAAGAAAGATGGATATAAGGCAGTAGGATTGGTCATTACTCTGATAATCTTGTCCGTAATTACTTTGATATTCTTAACTAGGGGCTACTTGGACCAGATTCTAGTGCTCCTATGAGTGCAAAGAAGTAGATAATTTTATCTTTTGAAAATCACTACCGGCAAGTTACAGTCATGATTAAATTTGCACTTGTGTCAGCCATAACCACAGTAACTCGTATTTGAGTTATCTTGGATTCTAGGAGGTGGTTTCAAGGCTCAGCTGCCCAGCCTTACTCAGTTTCAGTGACTGAGTGAGGGGTTGTGGCCTGAGGGCTCTCTGAGTCTAAGAGGCTGAGGCTGCTGAGTGCATTCCTGGGTCTCAGTTGGCTCAGGTACTCGAGGTTTTTGACAGTCAAGTTATGCACACATATGGGTCTTTCATAAGTCTAAAAGATTTACAATCTTGTATTATGTAAAAAAACACTATGTAAATATTTTGGGAGCAGACAAATTAGCTAGAGTATGATACCAAACCTTAGAATTTCAAATTTTTATGAATATGCAGATCTTGCAAGTCATAAAATAAAAATGTAAAATTCTATGTATAACATAGGAATTCTTTACAGGGTTGGCAATGATTAAATCAAAATGATTAAATCACTTGATTTTTTTATAAAAAAGTCATGATTTATTTTTTTATTTTTTTTTATTTTTTCATATGTTTAAATATATTGAGTGGCAGTCTTTAATTTATATTGATGTATTGTTATTCATGGTTTAGTATAAATGTACTATNTTTACAGCAGAAATTTCATCAGTCATAACTGTGACATAGGCATGATGGTGGGTGGAGAAATACAAGGTTTTCAATAGTTTAACTACTAGCAGGACCCGTCCATTAACTGATGTAATTATGGCAATTTTGCCATAAACATGATCCATATCATTGGCAGAGATTAGTACAGATTGGTCAGTAGAATAACTTATGCCATTAACATGGGCTTTTAAGCAGAAAGAGAAAGTACTACAATCACTTGAAATGTGGGAATTTACATAGTTTTGTAGCTCTAAAGGAACTTTTTCAGTTTTTACTATCTTTTGAAATTTGGCCCTGTCATCAGGAAGGAAGTTGTCTGCCTTGTGATGCAAGCTTTGCATCAATTGGTGCTTCATTGCCATAGTTTGGCAAGGACTTTTGAAATTTTTGGTTCTTCTCATGATATTTTTGAAGTAGCTATGCTTCCGTTCAAAAGGCAATGTGCTGTGGTGAATAAGTGGTCCAAATGAACTATATTGTTTTGCATAGTGCAGTAGGTAGTGCGCTTTTGGCTTGACACTTAAGAATTGATACATGGCATAATATCTGTCTCTTATACACATCTAGATGTGTATAAGAGACAGACTCTACACTCATCGGGGATCATTTAGATGACAATAAATTTTTTTGGGGAATTTTTATTTCGTACAAAAAAAATTTTTACGAGCCAAATTTTACTCATTTTTAATTAAATGCACGATCATGAATTCTTTATTCACATTTATTATGTAGAAAACAACCATCAACTTAGCATTTGTATGGGGGTGTGCTTTGTTTATTGAACAAGATCTATTTAAATATATTCTGATCCTTATTTTAAAAAATTTTTAAATATATTTTAGTCCAACGCAATATGATTTAAGTTGTTACATCAGTATGTGTATTTAGCGTATTTGGAAAGCCCGTTCCTCAGGATGAGTTGTATGTATCATTTGACATTTAAAAAATTAGGAAATTTAGCTTAATCAATCATAATGCAGAAATATGATTGTAGGAATTTATTTTGTGAAAACATCTTATTATTTATTTTCATATCCTTCAGTTTCTTGAACATGATTCGTTTCAGTATTTTATCTTTAGTAAGTAGCTTCAGTGTCTTCATGTTAGCAATGATCGTAGGTCCAATTTTTGAGTGGGCAAAAATGATTGTACATGTAAAAACTTTCAATGGTTTTATCTTGATGGTACTAAGGCCTATAGGCTATATATCTGAAAATTTTATTGTGGGGTTCAAACAATTGAATTAAATTCAGCATCACATAGAACCAATTTTGCAAGTTTATACTTATTATAGGGGAGCGTCGATTTTTTTCTGCTTTTGAAATCGAAAATTTTGCCTCTTCAGTGTTTCAGGCTTATTTTGTAACTGCTGAGAAGGCGCGTCTAACGCAGCAAACCGCATGTCTGTGCGCACTCTAGTTTTCGCATCAAACAAATTTAAAAATTATGAAATGAGCATCTTTTAACAACATGTATATATATGTATTCAAATTAAATCTGTACTGATAGATCATTATTGTCATTAAGTGCAAAGTGTTTGCACTCATTTGAAAGCTACAAACAACACGCTTTCAACAAAGTTAATACCATGGATGTACATGCAATAATTTTTGTGTAAGGCCGTTTTGAACTTACATGAAATGAACATTTTTTAAATAAATATAAATATCACAAACATCACATTTATAGCTTATTATTCACGTTAAACTGGACAAGAATAAGTCTAAAGACGTGTGCTGGTATCCTAAGTGCAACTAATTGGGAATGGGGAAAGTGTGGGCTAAAATATCAAGCAATTCTTGGCATATTATTCTCTTTTTCAATAAATTTTACTTATTTGGCTCCCCTGAACAATTAAAATTTCCAAAATGCGCCATTTAAAAATCTATCTCCTCCAATGATTTTCAAGCTGCATCATTGAGAGATATACCATTCAATTTGTAAAATATGAACGTTAGGAGAATGGTTTTAGTGTTTTTGCAATTTTGTTGTAGTTTGGATTATATTTTGCAGAAAGGGGGAAGGGGGACAATTTTGTCATTTTTTGTCAAAAATTGACAAAAAATCACCCTCCCACCACAATGAGAATTTCTAAAATTGCTACGACCAATCGCCAGATATGTTCTTTATGCATTGAATGATATGTGTCTCGATGTTGTAGCTTGAAAATCCTAGGAGGAGATTGATTTTTCTACAGTGCCCCCGCTCTGCCGTTTTTATGAAATTCACGTTTTCTTTCATTTTATTCCGAAAAATTCACATTAACAATAAAGTTTTTTATTTCTGTTTTACACCTGTGTAAAAAGTTTCACACTGGTAAATTATCTTCATTCCCTCGGTAGAACAAACAATCATAGATTTTTCACGTCTATCGTTTTGTTCAATGTGATTTTGTTTCACTATTTTATAGTGAAGTTCGCTCACGGATCAAACACGATCCTAAGTCCAGTGTTTCAGTTGCCAATAATGAATTATTCCTATCATAGATATACAGGGTCATCAATATTTAGCGTTACATTGCTTACATGTTGCTGGAAACTACTTCTTTGTGGCACTAGAATCTCGTTTAATTTTCTAGTAAAATTATGTAGTCTTTTATTTAATTGTGGAAATTTGGGGTTACAATTCACCAGATTCAGAAGTACCTAACTACTGATTATTATTCCTTTATAGAATAATGTATGGAATATGTTTCATTATTGAACCCCCAACATGTCTCTCAACAGGGAACATGGGTAATTGTTTCTCCGGCTCCGCTACTCGTTCCGGCACTGAAGAAGAAGAAGAAAGCCACGGACAAGATGAAACAAGAGATGGACAAAAATTCGAGTGTGAAACATGCAAAGCAGTCTTTACTAGGAGGTAAGAATACAGTTAAACTTTCGCATGTTGGAAATTGTCTTTTATTTTGTGCAGTTAAAAGTTACAGATTATTAACAATTTACAGTTACAAGTTTTTTCTTCATGTGCAGGGCTGACTTGAAGAGGCATCAAGTTACACACTCGATTGACAGACCATTCGTGTGCGACAACTGTTTGGCTTGCTATAAGCGCAAGGATCATCTGTACAGGCATGACAGAAGGTGGCACCATCCAAAGACAGCAACAGCGACCACACAAACCGAGACCCAAACCGAGGACAGCTCCAGCGAGGAGTAGAAGATCTAGGTATTGTGATCATTCCGCCCCATAAATTGGTCAACAGATATTATAAATATTCATTTTCTTCAATCAAAGTACTGTATGGTGGCAATGTTGATATAAATCGTCCCTGGATGTTTACTCATTGATTAAATATATTGATCCGATGTTACATATATCACAATCTCTTCGTAGACATTTTAATTTGTCACAACTTTATTTTGTTTTTTATTTATGTAGCTTTTCAAATGTTCCTCTTACTATGGAGTATTCCGTATGTATTCTATTTCTCAATATTGATCTATTGTGATAGTAGAAACAATATTTGGTATTGGACATTTAAAAGAATAAATAAGGATTTACATTGAATTACTTTTCGTTGCAACTCCACGTTGGCATATTCAAATGGTATCTTGTGCCTTGGTGCGAAGGAGACTTTCTCACGTTTTGGAACATAAAAAGGTTCCAAAGCATTTAGGTTAATTTCTTGTTCTAATCATAATACTGAAAATGTATATTATTTCATAAGTTTGAGTACTTTGAGAAATCATAAAGGTCCGGTCATTGTACAACTTTTGTTAAAGATGTATTCTTATTTTTCCGACGTGATTCCGCCTCAAGCTTCATTGCTTGTTTTTTTAGGTTTTGATATTTTGTAGCTTTTAAGATTAGATTTAAATATGGAGTCAAATTATTTTTGTGACTTGGATTGTTTATTGGTGTTCACTACATCCATTCCGTACTGCTGGTGCTCGCTTTCTATGCGATTATATTTTTTTGTATTGTATTTCTATTGTTTTTTGAACAACGACGTTAACAATATTCACCTCAAATTTAGAATCCTTTTTTTATTTTTCTCATTGAATGAAATTTTTAGTCCCTTTTCAGAATCACCGATTTGATGCGGAAGAAAAAATATATATTGAAGTGTAAGAATGTTGGTAATTTTTTCTATGGTTGGGAAAGAGTATAAAAACATTACTTGAAAGACATCAAGCTCTCGAGTACCTGAATTTTGTGCCTGTAAACTTCGTGTAGTAAAAGATATCTTAGATAAGTAGGTATGTTTACAGTGTATTACCGATATAACTTCTCGTTTTTGATACCGTGAATGCCAGTTAAATGGGGGCCTTTTGTATGATTTGACTAATTTGCCGTATTAAAGCATACTTTGACACCGTCCTTGTTTATTCCACTCATCAATTGCTTTTTTCTGGAATGAAATCGGCCAAATGGTCGGTGGTCTGCCACTGATGCATAGAAGGCTGCATGTGCAGGTATATGCTGAGCCTGCCGTGGGTCTAGGACAATTAGGCAAGTAATTTGCGGCAAATTTATCTTTTTTTTACTTATTGTAGGCCCATACGTTCAGTGGTGATAAGAAATCAGAATTGAGACGGCTTAGGACGACATAAAAAAGTATTTATTCTTGTTGAGCAATGCTTCTTCAATCAACATGAGAGCCCAGAAAATATGAAGCTGACAGCATGCCGTTTCTTATGATGATTAATGCATGATAACGTAGGCAGCACCTGCGTACTAATTAGAGTAGTCTGGATTCTACGTGCGAATACACAAGGGATATCGTAAAATCATTCTACGTTTGTAGTAATTCTAGTCTATCAGAGTGTGCAAGTTTAGTAGAAATATTCATTCAGAAATAAGAGTTGTAGTATTGCGAATGGCATCAGATCTTCATGCCATTATTATGCATGCCATCTGAAGACCTTCAGTTTTAGGCCCTGACTACAGCCATGCTGAAGTACCACCCTCGAAGGCTACTAAATACCGCCCACTAGCGACACCTCTCCTCAGCTCTCGCAGTGACCCGTCCTTCCATGAGGTGACGAGCTGTTGCCGAAGTCTTAAGATCGTTCCACTTCCCAAGGCTGCCACCTTTGACGAGACGCACGATGAAAGTCCCCCTCCATAATGCAGATGTGGACAAAAAGTTAAGATGTAGCGTCGTTGCCAGTCGTAAGGAATCTGACTGGTGTGCTGTATCTCAATCTGACTAGAGGTTGGAGTTAGCTTCAGTCTTCAAATGTGGATTTGAAGAAATTAGGATGGTTAACCTCATGTTTGCAAGAAATGTTGGGAACTGTAGCCGGTCAAATAAAATCCCAGATCAACTCAAACCCAAAGAACAGTTTAGCAACTGGAATTATCTTAAGAAAGATAATAATATTGTTGCATTTCCAGCGAGTGATTTACATTTTTCGTTTAATTTGCGAAAAAAAGGTAAAGGTTATCATAACACAGTAAAAATGCTTCGACTAAGCTCTTAAATTAAGGACGCTAGTATTTTCGGAACATGCAACTGAAAAATGGCGCGAGTTTGCTCCCTGAGCAGGCATGCTCTCTTCGAGGTCTCGGCGGCTACGTCGCTGCGGCGTTTGATCCTCTGCTGACATGCTTGTCCCATGGTACGCATGCTTATAGCAACGGTATCAACGCGCTCGAATGCCGCTGCAGCAATTCTTTCGTTTTTATTTTTTTTTTTCACTACCGCTCCTGTTACTTCTTCCTAAGAATTAAGCCGTGCGCTTTGCACGCGGGCTAACGGGTAACAGAGGGGTTTCGTGAATTGATCTTAGATCAACACTAGATCGTCTACGGGATTGGGCGACGTGTCACGGGCTTGTATCTATCTTTCATACTAGAAGCCTGAGTAATTAGATTTGAAAAAATTCGGAATACAAATCCATTAGCGGATTTCTGGCCGCTTCAGTCTATCGGCAGATGACGAGAGACAGCTAGGAATTTCGGGTTCACAAGGATATCCAAATGATCGGCTCTCTGAAGGCGAGGCACTACATTCACCGAAACAAGGTCATAGTCACGCAACAGCTGCTGAGCAGTTATTGGTTCTGAAGCATCAAGGAAATCACGGGAGAGCCTCCTCAAAAGTAATGGGCTTACGATTCACCAAATGAACGATTTGACAAACGAGAAATTAAAAATCTTGGTAAAACCGCATGCGTCTGTGAATTGAACCAGTTATCAAACGTTTAGTCAATTTAACACACGATTCCACCATGGAGCCCTGCTTGCTGCATCCCTTATAGAACTGATCGAAATCAATGGATTTCAAGCCATGTCTCTGAAGATAAGACTTGGTTTCCTGATATTTGAGGAAATCCAGAATGATGTTCGAGACAGCAACGCCGTGATAGCCTGGATCCGAAGTACTATATTCTGGCAAACCTAATTCAAAGCAATGCAATTGAAATAATCTAAGGAATTCAACAACCGATAAATCCATAGAAATTTTTAGATTATTGGCACGGGCCCACATGCAAGTCAAACATAGAAAGTACACTTAGGTGCGCATCCCATTTAATGGAAATGGGGCCAATGTAGTCCATGAATAGATAGGTACCAGAAGGGGATGGTCGATGGATTAGGACGAAGCCGCGATACGAGTTTTCGTTCAATTTTATAGTGCTTGTGATATACCGTCGGCAATATATGCAATGTTTCAAAACCTTTTTGACCACCGAGAAAAAGTGCGGTTTCCAAAATTGTTCAAGTACTGCAAACTACGCAATATACGCCGGCATTAGAAAACTTTTCATGGAAATGTCAAATGATCAGAGTGGTCAATTTACAAGCTGTGGACAGCAAAATCGTGAAACGATGAAAACCGTCCGATGTGCCTCAATCTAATTTAGATTTAACGCGAAGCAAGCCGTCGCAATCGACAAACTATTATAATTATTATACGAAGCATTTATCGTGGCGTCTGCTTCAAGCGAACTTCGAGGGCACGTCACACATAGGAATAATAGCAAGCAAAAAATAAATAGACACATGAAAGGATGAGAACGGACAAAATGAATAAACACTAGATTCATAGGCTCTACGAAATAGTTCCGTCTTTGGGCGTCGACGAAACACCTGCAACGAAGGAGCCGAAGTTACGGAAGCCGGCAGACTGTTCCAGGCTCTGGCGGCGGCGACCAGGAACGCTGTCTCCAACGACAGATAGACGTGTAGATGGTACGACGAGGTCTGCTGTTGATAACGAGCCCAATCCTCTTCTAGAAGGTAGATCCGACACGCGCTGCAGACCTTAAGATAAGGAAACCGTGAGATAAGGATGCGCCAGGCAGTGAAGGTATCGGAACGTCAGAACAGCGACATCGAACTGCGCGCGCTGCTGAATGCGCAGCCAGTGAAGATTGCGCTATATCGGCTTCACATGGTCGAATTTTTGCTTATTGCAAGGTCGGGTTTGGCTGGCAGAACACGAATTTTGACTTTCCCATCAACGTGAGAAGAAAAGGTATAGCAGAATAGATTTGATATTAACGCTGCTTTGCAACGACTCCTTCACCGTGATAAGATTGCCACTACTTCTGATTTTTGTATTGATTGATGGTTTACCTTAGGCATCAAATTTAGGTTTAGCGTTTGAGGGAGACGCGTTCGAGCACAAGAACGAGAAATGCCATCCGCTGCAATGCATACATTTAGTTCTGAAGCGATATCGGCACGCTTAATTAAGCCGCGTGACCGACGTTGCCGCACTTCAAACTTCAAACATGCGTGCTTCGCAATTTGTCCAGCTTGGCGCCAGGCGTTGCTAACACGGTACATTCGAATTAACGGATGGTCTGCTTTGTTTCCGGCGGTGCACAAAAATTACAGGGTTTAAATGCTCTTTCAGAAAGTTTGGATTTATAATTGACAGAGGAAGCAAAACCGGATAAATTAATTATCAGCATTGAGCGCTTCTGAGGATGGAACACATTTGGTAGTTACAACTTCAACAATATAGCGCTCACAGGCTTCGAAAAAAATAGTCATTAGTTTCCTCTTAAATAAGGTTTAGAGAGATCAGAAATTCGAATGAGCTCTGCCTGAAATTTTGCGTTCAAGCCACACCAAAAGAAATACTGCAGGAAAGAATCAACATCAATTTACAGTTTGGCGATGCTTTATGAAATTACACGCACCGTGGCAACAAATTCAAGAGGATCGTTGTTTTCAGGATCTTCATTCGAGTCAGGCGCTTAATTAATAGTATGGAATTTTTGAACATCTGGTGAAGCTAGTGCGCTCAGGAGCAAACATTCGGCATGGGCATATCCTGCTTGCCAGACTGTAACGAATTTAGTAGAAACAAAACGCGTCCGTTGACCTGCTGTTTAATTTGTTTAACGTAACCAGGGTAGTAAAATTTTGCAATAATCTATTTAAATCCACGAAATAATCGATCCAAATCTTCACCGTCGTCGGTACCCGCGAATTTGGGCAAATGCACGGTCGTACTGCACAATAAGCTGCGAGCAGCGTCCATGCAATGGCGAATACGGTTGAGTAGGATGAACTTTGAGTTGGTCAAGACATTTCCTAATCTTCAAATTATATTCTTTGCATGTAGCCAATTTATTTCAAACTTAGATTCATCTTCTTTATCGCTCCAAAGCAGAGCCTGAATCCTCTCGTCGAATCTTTAGGTCTGGGAGCATAATCATTAAGGGACGCGGGCACTTCTGATCTCTCCGAGGTTGGCAACGCATGGACAGTATCATGGCCGTTATACAGCTCGGTAATCAGTTTCTTGGCATACTTGTGTGTATATTAACCAACTGTGTAAACGATATCACGTATATTCAAAATTATCACTGAACAAATTGCAAATTGGCTGTCAATGGTATGCACACGAAATTTCAGTCAATGCTGTATTAATTTTCAGGTGCATAAAAATACACATGCGCCCACATATGAGGCAGCAGCACACGAGGAGAGACGGACAGGGTCAGCAGAACAAGAGCCTTCACTACATCCCGTCGGATATGCCATGCACGAAAATCCAGCGCGACCTCCCTTTTCAGTGGAAGGAATATTTAATTGCCACAAAATTTAGGATGATAATGAAACATCTCTTAGTAATGAATTTGTTAATTCTGAATTGTGTTCATGGGAAGCCCTAATTTTTGTAAAATTGGCCCGAGTAAATTCAAATGTAAATTTACACGCTGAAAGTCTCACTCCATAATGATGATGAAGTGGACGCAAGGGTCAAGTTGTGGTGTCGTTGGCAGTTGATGAGAATATTATAGGTGGGCTGTCTCTGAAATCTGAATCGTACTAGAGAGAGCAGTTAGCTTCAATCTTCAAATGAAGATTTTAAGAAAAGAGGAAGGTTGCCTACACCGTTGCAAGAAATGTTGGGAATTGTAGAAAATAAAATCCTAATCAACTCAAACCCCAAAAACAATCTTCAAACTGGAATTATCTTAGGAAAGATAAGAATTTTATACGAGTTGTTGTGAAAACTTCCGTTGTCCGAAGAGAAAGGCTTTCAAATTCTTCATGAATTCCAGATCAAATGTATCGATCAGTAAATAATATATTTACAACAGCAGCGTGCGTAGCAAAGAAAACATTAATATTTACAACAATAGCGTGCGTGGTAAAGAAAACACTAATATTAAGGCATGCGTGAGATGTCTTCAAAAAATTGCTGGAATGAGTATACGGACTTTACTAGATGAAACGATGGGGCTGAAATCCACTCGAACAACGTAGCCCTAATTCATCAAACCAAATTAACGCAGTACAAATAATATTAAAATCCGATGAAAAATGTTACATATACAAAATTTAACGGGATAAAAAATATTATAACAGTAAATGACTGTTATATTACTTAAGTTGAATGTTAAATTAAAACGGCATGCATTACAGAAAGACAATCAGTACTCGGCGGAAATGCTAAAATTCGGAGAAAGCCAGCAATGAATTAAATAAACTGTTGTCTTTAATTAATATGGATATGTTTTTTCTTTGCACTAGACCAAAGGAAATAGTTTCAAATTCGAAATTTTGAGTCCGATCAGTAAATAATTAAAGTTTCATGCTTAAAAATTTAATATTTATGCAGAACGATTCCAGTCACCTGAGCAGAACGATTCCAGCCACCTGAGCGGCACTATTCCAGTCACCTGAGTGGAACGATTCCAGTCACCTAAGCGGAACGATTCCAGTCACCTCTGCAGAACGATTCCAGTCACCTGAGCAGAACGATTCCAGCCACCTGAGCGGGACTATTCCAGTCACCTGAGCGGAACTATTCCAGTCACCTGAGTGGAACGATTCCAGTCACCTGAGCGGAACGATTCCAGTCACCTCTGCAGAACGATTCCAGTCACCTGAGCGGAACGATTCCAGTCACCTGAGTGGAACGATTCCAGTCACCTGAGCGGAACGATTCCAGTCACCTGAGCGGAACGATTCCAGTCACCTCTGCAGAACGATTCCAGTCACCTGAGCGGAACGATTCCAGTCACCTGAGCGGAACTATTCCAGTCACCTGAGCGGAACTATTCCAGTCACGAGGCGGCCCTCGGCCCCTTGCTGTCCTGAATCTCCATCCAGCAGTCCACGTTATCGCCTGGAAAGCGGAAAAATTAGCGGATGCAAAGATGACTACAAAATTTTTGTAAGATTGGTTGATATTAGGAATATACATGAAAAGAAACATTTAAATATGTCTCATTTTATTTTGATGGCCTATTAAATTCATCAGAAACTGAATCTGTTAAGGAAACAAAATTAATAACCTAAGGTGGGCGACCTATTGAACGGGATCGTGATTCATCAAGGAACATGATGTAGAATAAATCGAATTTAACATTTATGACATAAAGTGTTCAATTAAAAGACAAGGGTTATATATTTCTATCGAAAAGGTACAGCATTCAAAAGTCTCAAAAACCAATGATGCTCAAGGATTTGGTACAATCTACATCAATAAAGTTACATTACGAAGTTTGAACGTTTTCAAATTACACATGTTCAAGATGCTAAAAATTCAATTCCTGCCACATTGAGAAAAAAATACAGAATTGAAGCGAAAATAAGAAAATGTTGAGAAAATTGATTCCCCCACAAGATATGAATTACATTATTTGGTTAAAAAATTTTAGACCAACGTAATAAGCAGAAATGGATATAAATTAATTAGCATGATACATGGGATAAAAGAAATAAATACATGAGCGTACAGTACAAAAAGAACGCCTTCTCCATTGAGTCACGAAACTGATTCAAGTGGAAATAGAGCGTAGAACATCGATTTCACCAAATATAAAGCAAACAAAACAGTAATTGAGGTAATTTAATTTATTTTAAAGCAGTACTTTGATGTCGACTACTAAAATGAAATAGGCCATTTTTCGTGAGCAATTAAATTCCAAAGATGCGTACTTAATATAATAATAATAACAGCGGTTTCAGCGTTATTAGGCCGTAGGCCTGTCGCCGATTCTTAACATCGTAGAACATGCACAGTATTTTGCGGTCTCGAACTCGCTACTCACTGCTACAATTCTGCTATGCTTAACCGCCCGGCCTCCTTGCCGATTCTGACCAGAAACTGGCGCACAGAGCTGGGATCGAACCCGTGCCTCTCTGCGCCAATCTTGGTACTCTGAACTGTAACCACTGGGCCACCCTGCCCTCTAAACTACACTCTTTGCTCTCACCTCTATTGAACACTGGATGAAGAAACTATCAGTCGCACGCCGAGATTCGAACCGCTGCCAAGACTGCAGTCGAGTGCGCGTGACCATGCCTTAGCCCACTGAGCCACGGAGACGGCTCCGTACTTGGTAATTTTCTTATTTCTTTAGAAAACAAGTTTACCCTTTGTACCCTTTTACCTCCAATGTAAATATAGGAATAAAAAATCATCTCTGAAATTGAACGCAATTACGTTCAGAGATGACATTCGGAGGTTTACTGGCTTTCTTCTCGTAGCCATACCTACCACTCGCACCGCAACCGTTTCGCCTCATCCCAAATCTGGACACATATATGCATTTATCTACAACGCTCAAGAATAGAAAACTCAAAAAGTAACTGATGAAAAGAAATTATGTCATTGTGAGTGCACATGATGTAATAAAATGGGCTGATATTTTATAAGAATTTTATATTTTCAGGAATGGGGCAGCTCCTATGTCAAATATTTTGGGTGGATTTGAATTCTCACAGCTCCAATGTAACATTCTTTTGTAGAAGCTAAAATCTCATAGCATGGATCTACCATGTCCAATCTACAGCACTGGCTAAGCTCTTCTCAGATATCTGACAGCAATTCACAGGCATCTTACATATCCAAGGCGGAGCATGGTGCAAGCAATACCTGCCCTGAATGCAGTGCCCCTCTCCAGTCAACTCGGCATCTTCTTGCCATCCTGTCATTCCACAAAACTCTCAGCCTATCTTCTTCATGGGACAGTCATGAGGAGGAGGCATCATTATTGGTGTACCCTTCCTGCCCCTGCTCATTTTCACCCTGATCTAATGGCCAAACCTTTTCTTCAATATATACAAATAACTAAGTAACACTTAATAACTTAACTATTAAATAAACAAATAACAATTACTAAACTGAAAATAATTTCCGCAGCATAAATACTCCATGAGAAGTATCTGATTTTGTCATCAGACAGCGGTTTGAACTATTTGATCTCATGTACTGCACTTTTTCAGCAGAAAAATGAAAAACTATTTCTGAAAATCCGAGCCCAGCACAATTAATTATTACCTCGATGAGATCTACTTCGTACTGGATGATGTTGGTGTTCTTGTAGAACTTACCGCCCATGTCAGGTTTGGTGCCGCATTTGTCGTAGTAAATCTGAAACTCGAAATGCATGCCGCCTGACATGGCAGCACGTAGGAACAATCAGGGTTGCCGAATTGCCTTTGGATGACACGAGCCCCTGAAATCTAAATGAAAGAATTAATACGTCATTCAGCAATAAAATGAAGGCTTCCTATATGAGACATCTACAATTTTTGGCATCACATCACACAATGTTGTGGATTGCTCTTAATACTTTGCAGGCTACGCGGCTGATGGGCTAAAAAAGGATGTGCCAGATTTATTTATATACATGAACTCTTTTCCACAATATGATTATTTTACTATAGCAAGTTAATGGATATTAACCAGCGCAATTGAAATTTAAATTAGACATGCCTGTAATACAAAGAATGCAAGACTAAGGAAGTCACGTGTAAGTTGTAAAACAAACAATTGCCGTAAAACAAATTGATTCATTTCCATAAAATATAGCGTTTGGCTATTTTACAAGCGAAAGAGGCAAGATATTAGATCACAAAAATGCAGTTTGGGACATAAAAAGACATAATTGGGCAAAATATTTACGCTGAATCAACGTGGAAAGGCCCCGAGAAGGAGAGGTGAACAATGAGGTGATCCTCGCAACAGTGAGGTGATCCTTGCAACAGTGAGGTGATCCTTGCAACAGTGAGGTGATCCTTGCAACAGTGAGGCGATCCTTGCAACAGTGAGTGATCTGCAACGCGAAAAAACATTAGTTTGTCTTGCATCTCAAGAAACTTTTGAAATCTTTAATAATAAACTTCGCAGACCAGCGTTAACAAATTGCACGTTCAGTCGTTGCATGTCAATCGGGTTGCATATAAAACACCATCACACGAGTGAAGGTTTTAAGTCTCAAGAAATTTTCAGAATCTTGTGAATACAATAAAACTACATGTCGATTTGCGGGTGGATACCTAGAATGAAGTGGTCTCAGAATTTTCCCATGCATTTAGAAATAACGACATTTGGCAAAAATTATTGCCCGATGCGCATTTATACCGCGGTGCTATAAAAATCATTCTAAGAAAAATTTATGTTGGCAATATCTATCAATTCCACAAAACTCGACAGAAATGATGAAAATCAGCCAAACAAGTCATGATATTATTCAGAAGCAAAGTACCTGCTTTAATTTTTCAATGAAAGATTTGAACAGATATGCAGAAACTAATTGGAAACAAATAATAAGGCTTGCCTAAACCCAATTTCTCAACTTCAGGCTTTAGTGGACAAAAGCAACTGATGAGAATTCTTAAGATATATTTCCTAGTGAAAATAGTTGCTGGAATCAATCAATGATCACCTATAAATTTATATATAAGAGCTATATTGATTTATTTGCAGCGATTTGTACGTTTACCTGCGTTTGAGTTACAGCCTGGACATGCTTGGAATTACTAATGATGACTGTTAGTCATAAAAAATAATAACTTTTTAAAAATATAACGGATGTATCATTTGAGCATAAACTTTACAGTAAACAATGTCTTTTTTTATTGAATCATACTGGAATGAATGATTCAAACTGGGATAAATGATTAACGTGAAACATGTTTTAATTACGAACACTTACGAAGAAGCAAGAAAGCATCAGATATGTATTATATTAGAAAATAAATAAAATAGGCTGAGCATTAGTAGGAAAAAATAAGACGGCAGCTGTTCAAGTTATCAGCGAAAGCTGATGATGGGACCAAACAGTGACACAGTTAAGCGGTACGGCGCTGTAGCCTCCCACTCAAGAGAAGATGACATAAAAATACCAGAAAATAATTCTGGTATTTTATTTCTGGAAACTAATTACATTATTTTTGATGGCTTGAACTTTAATTGCATTTTTTGAGCAATGTTAAAATTATCAAATATATGTTATTGAAGTGCGCACGCGGAGCGGTGTATGAATTATAAAAAAAATAGATAAAATTTAATGAAAATCTTATTGACTTAATCAAAAATTAAATTGCGCATGAAAAGCGGCGGACTAATC
Organism: Hyalella azteca; assembly: GCF_000764305.2. NCBI lineage: Eukaryota > Metazoa > Arthropoda > Malacostraca > Amphipoda > Hyalellidae > Hyalella > Hyalella azteca. Next base: position 12,179 of record NW_025941273.1, on the reverse strand, counting down.
TTTAAAAAAATGGATGAAAGTTGACAAGGTAAATAAATCAGAAACTTGATTATTAATTACAAAGTTGACAAAGTGATACCCATCCAATGAAGGTTGTAGCTAAAGACACTCTTCTACTTCCTGGCTGAAATTTATTGTTTTGATCTTTTATCGTCGTAAAAATATAGTGCAAAGTTAAAAATGACACTTAAAGCAATTTTGACGAATTGGACAATTTATATGTCATGTTACCATGCTAGCAGGTGGGACAAATCCATTGTCCACTTCAGAGTTAATTAAACAGTGGAAGCTATTAATGTTGTTTAAATGAAAGAATTTTCTGTTAAAATTATACTTAGGGATAGTACAGCAAAACAAATGAAACAAGTGAAGAGTGTGGCATTGATCAGTGGCTTTAACTGGCAGTTCCACTGATAAGGCTTATGAGTACTGTTGGCTGTTCTAACTTCTAGGCCAAAACCTTAGTTTATAGGGAGCACAGGGTAGGACTAGACACTAGACTAGACTGTCTAGACACTAGAGTGACAGTGACACTGCAAGAAAAATAAATGGAACATAAATAACCCTAGTGCTAAATAGAGAATTCACAAGCAAAAATAATTCAATCTCTTAATTAACCAATGCCAGAATTTAATCTAAAATATTTATTATGACTGAAAATGCATTAAAACTGTGACCATCAAACAAGAAATAATCAATTAATTTAAACAAGAACATTACTTCAATAATCAAGATAGGCTTGGATAACTAACGCATGAATAAGCAAATAATCATTAACTGCAGTAAAGTGCATAATGAACAAGGAATTTACCACTTGTGAAAGAATTACAATTGATTTGACAAAATAACTAACGCTGTAGGCTAATACACAAAATGTTCCGATTTCGGAGAGCAGACTTACCCAGGTTTGCACTTCCAGACTAATACAACACTGAATGCCAGTGGCTGCTAGTTACTAAATTAGTTGTGCAAAAATTACTCTGAATAAAAAATGGAAAATAATTAAATCGAGTCAGGAGTTACTGAAAAATACTTAATTAAAACACAGACTGGTTGAGTGAGGCCAGATGCCTTCCGGCAACAATGTTTAGTCCGTGAATTAATTTCTCTACACTAGTCAGGTAACTTATAGCGCGTATATATAATATAACAATATTCTGAAAAGCGATACGGCCAATCATGTTAAGTCATGGTGAAATCGTCTAATCCAGAGGAACGTTATCCCTTAGTTGCTGAGACAGTTATAAAAACTGCTATTATTTTTAATAACTTCTAAGCTAATACACACAGTTTGTAACTGATCGACTCTTCCCGGGCCTCAAGTTTGACCTTGACAGGCCTAAATATTTTTCTGGACCAAACTCCTGAGACATTTTTCTCCGACTCAACGAAGAGCTATAAAAATTGCTCCAGTGCTGTCAATAAATTTTCATATAATAGATCCATTAGATTTTGATTATACCTATCGATTAGATTTTATCATACCTATACCTTTGATATCATTCGATCCCACCACCATCTGCAAATGAAACACGCATGCAAAGAATTATAATACTACCAATATTTTGAAACATCAGAATGCCATTTTGTTTTTCTACCACATAACGCGTAGAATGAATCAACTAAAAAAGGAAAATTAGTGAAGTCTGAAAAATCTCATTGAAAGAGTCTCATGCAATAAGTGGGTTATTATGAATATGATGTTAATTGTAATGGAATATTTTGACATTCCTAAATATTCATTTCCATTTGGGACGTGGATTTATTTCCAGTGAAATTTGTATTCTCCTCACGAAATTGCTAGGAATAAGTCCGCGCCAACCCTCAGCCTGAACTTTTACTGCACTGGGGCCATACTTTCAAAACTCGCTAAGTGAACGTAAGTACTTACGCTCCATTTTATTACTACGTTTTTCTTAGCTCGCTTTCGTGTCTGTGATGATCAAATCTTGCAATCGATATTTCACCAACTTTCCCATTAGCTAGCGCTCTGAAACTTTTAGGGAAGCTCAGCTCCCGATTTTTTTTTATACATTTTATTCTTGTCTATGATTGGTGGATAATGCTTGAAAGGCCGTCAATGATTGGCTGATGAACTTACGATCTCTTAACTTTTTTTGAAAGTATAGGCCCAGATGTTCAACTTTACAGAGCAGCAACAGTCCTGTGAAACAGTAGGTGAACTGCAGGTCCTCCAGAGAAACTAACATTTCAAACGAATTAAACAAAACAAAAAAAATAAAAAAATTTTAACGTTATAGAATTTTTCAGTTCGCCGGTAAGTTAATAAAATTTGTTCATGCAATTTTAAAATAAGTCACGAGAAGATGTTTTTGCCACCGAATCTAACGAGCGACGAGCACGCGAGCAAGAAGATATTGACATTTTTGTCAACTTTTGGCTTTTTTAGCCTTAACTAAAACCTGAATGGACGTCAAACGCGCTATGCTTTTACACGCCGCATCATACTGAGTATCGAAAAAAGTAGGAATGGAAGTGATTTATTAGACTATAATGGAAAAAATTACAGTGACAAGCGTTTTCGTATTTGACGATATGTTGTTCGAAATGCGTGAGGCGGCACATTATATCTCTTTGGTCAAATTCAATCACTACCACCTTAGTCAGAGTTTTGGCTCCTGTTATTCCTTCGTATAGGTTAGGTCAGGTTGGGTAAGGTAAGGTATCTTCAAGTAATTTTATTATTTACCTCTGAACAGTTTGTGGTTCAAATCTCAAACGGTAAAACAGAGGGGAGAGACAGTGAATACGATTCTGACCGTAACCTGTAACAATTGTCACGCTACTGGCTGGTGTGTACAAAAGTATTGAAGATCAAATTAATTTTAAATCATCACATTTCTCGAACTACGCGCCACGCCCACGCTTATTACGTTTCCATGCAAGCAGAGAGTTGGGAAATTAATTTGTGTCACGAGATAAAAAATTATTACTGTTGACTGCAGCCATTATCACGAGATGAAAAGGTTGTTATGCAGAGCCATCAGAGGTTTATTCTTGGAAACTCAGGATAAGAGATGTCATCAATTTTCGATTTATATGAAAGCTCGTGCAAAATAATTAATAACTGGGGCAATTAATTTGAGAAGTGAGCTCTAATTCTGTGTTAACCACACGGGATATAACATTGAAATGGACACTGAAAAATACACAGTCCTCCCTATCAATTACTGTGGTGCAAAACTTTGTTTATTGGGTGCCATGTCTGAAATCATTTGTTGAGTCTTTGTAAACATTATAGGTTACAAAGTCTCGATGTTCGCAATGGTATCACGCGATTCGTGCAATTGCGTTCACTTTAGAGCTAGTGACTAGTTGTTGTACCGATTCTGGAGTGTGGAAAATCATTAATAAAATAGAATATAAACAATAGTTTCATCCCTGATTTACTTGCATCGTCTCATAATATTGTTGAAATATGCAATGAAACACATTTTCATAATTAAGTTATTACGAAAATTATATTAGTTCATTGGAGCAGGGATTGAATTCGGTTTGTGCGGAGTAATTCCATCACCAGAACACAGCACTTGGCCAATAATCCAGTGATTTGGCTCTGGGCATTGGGTTGATATAACCTCGGCTAATACTGCCAAAGTGGTATATAAAATCGGGAGACTTGTTCAAGGGCGACTGTAATTGCTGCTTGCGGTGAGGCAATACTATGGTAAAAATAGTGCGGTCTTCTCATATTGCGTGCAGCTCAGCAGCTTCAATTTTTACAACACTTCTCTTTAACTTCACTTCTTGTTGTTTGTTTGTCTGTCTGTCTGCTACAAATCTTATAATCGATATTTAACGCACTTCTACCTCTCCAATCGATCTAAAATTTCGCACACTTGCGTAAAGTTGGAGACAATGCGTGAATCAATTGACAGAATAAATAATTTTAAAACTTTATAAAAATTTAATATTAAAAAAATTAAAAATATAATTTTGTCTACTACAAATCTTATAATCGATATTTAAAACACTTCTACCTGTCCCATCAATATGGAATTGCAGACACTTACGTAAAGTCGGAGACAATGCATGAATCAATTGACTAAATAAATAGTTTTGAAAATTTAATTATTTTAATATTTAAAAAAAATTTAAAAAGTATTTTTTTAATTTTTAAAAATAAAATTAGAAATTCATTGTACTTGTGTAACATTGGAGACACCGGATATTTTTAGAAGTGTTGTCTTTAGAAAGTAATTTTTAAACGTATATTATTATAAGGTAAATCGACTGCAATTGCGTGCACATTAATGAAACAAAACGTAAATCTGATTTACGAGTTGAAGTGCAATTTTCTTGAGTGTTGCGCAATTAGAAGTAAATATTAAGTATGATATTGAGCCCGTAATAAACATTATAAGTCACATTCAATGGTGTGGCTTTGCTCAGAGCTTTAGAAATAAGATTAATGACGACATAGCCAATGTAATCGTGAATGTAATGAATAAATAGCTACATTACAAAAAATTACAGCAACGAGCTGCCAAAATAACATTTTCATCGAATGGGTCAAATTATATATATTTATAGGAAATAATGACGAACTCTGCATCGTGGAGCGTAATATGCATGCAAAAACTTCATTGTATCAGTATTAACACACAAAGTGATGTGGTTGTCTCTAACGTGACACTTATACGTACCTTTACTCTCTTAAGATAGTCGACTCTGTCTATGGGTTTCTTCGGTGTCTGCACAACAATACATTGTATAAGCTAATAACTGGAAAAGATAGGCGGCCAGGACACTTTCGAGCGACCCTATCACGAGCCTCTCACGACCCTCTCACGATCGAGCCTCTCACGAGCTTCTCACGAACCTCCATAGCAGTTCAATTGCGCAAAATCATCGAAATGACGCGACTTTAGGAGCACTTGGCATGGAGATCCCTGACACGATCAGTACGATAAATAACATACTAAAACTTCGGCAGTTCGAGTTCAGTTCATCTATTTTCATTTGATTCGGTGACCATTTTGTTGAATATCAGTTATTAATTTTTATCTACGTTTTTCTTATTAATTTAATCTTGTAATTTCCCAATTTAATTTAAGTTTGATATAATCGCAAAATTTCCGACTTTAATGCTCAAATATCTTGCACAAATCAGCGCCGTCAACTGCTAAAAATTAACCCGATGTGATGCTGGGAAAATAATGGTTCAATTCCATTGTTTCACCGTTTACTATCTCACCAAACAATATTTTTATGCATTGTAACATGAATTAAGGCGGATTTATACAGTAATTTTTTGCACTTGTTATAAATTCAGTAATAACAGCACGAAGGCAAATATCCTCAATCTATTTACCTAAATGGAGAGAACTTGAAAAAATCGTAAAAATTATCCTACATAACAATATACATTTCAAAATAATTTTCAGTATCATCACGTGTCAATTTTGTGGATATATTAATGAACTTTTTTGCGTTACATGACGAACTTTGCTTTACTTCATCGAAGGAAAATTTTTTTACAGTTGCAAAAAAAAAAAACAAAAACATCAGTTTATTAAAACTGATAAACATCAACTAATCACTTTTCAGAAAACTTCATGTTCCGAAAACGAGGCACCAAATCATGTTTTAGGATTGAGACATTTGCGCCGCTGACCGCAGTCATAAATCGCGTATTTTTTGTTCTGGAAATTAAACTTATAATAACTCTCTTGCCGCACAATTTGACAAATAAAATAAATACATCAATGGTAACAAATCGGATTGGAAAACAGCAGTGGGTAAAATTACATTAATGTTCATCAATTAAGAACTAAACACAGCCGCGGGGACCTGAAAATAATTTTTTAAACTTTTTCATACGCGCTTAACGTCGCATGTAAATAAATCCTGAAATTGGATACACGTCAATGTGCTTGTAACCCTGTGACGCTTTAAGGGCCAAGATTGTTTTATAAATTAAGCGTGCTACATTGAAGGGCGTAAAAAATGTAACGTAATAGACCTCAATTAATTTTTTTCGGATGTGATTGCATTAGGAAGTAATTGCTCAGAAAAACAAGCAGCTTTGCGTGAGATTCCTACATAAAATTCATGAATGATTAGGGTTCATTTACTGTAAAGGCAAGAATCTCAGTTAATATTTTAATATAATACAAATTCGGTGGAATGTCTCAAGCGATAGCCTGTATAAACAATTACTTGTTGCAAAACTTGTCCGATTATTTATTTAATCATCCCAATAGGAACTTAACAAATAAACTGGACGAGCAGAATTTGACACACATTACATAAATTGATGTTTCAATGTTAATCACAGCTTTAAGGGAATGGTGATATGAATCATATACTAAAACAATAAGGGCTGAAGAACTAAAGCAAAAACATAATATAAATCTTTTGTAGAGCAATTACAAAAGATTAGAATGATTGCAATAAACTAATCAATGATTACTCCATTTCTATTTTGCTGAAATTTAAATTTTGAAAATTAACGCAGTTTCACTATAGAAGACTCCATTATAAATAAATCACATCCATTTCCATCGAATTTTTGACTGAGCAGAGAATATTGCGTTGATCATTCAATAGTTGAACTCGACAATTGAATTAGAATGTTAGCTATTAAGTGGGTCATTGACAAATTTCACGATCATTTATACGGTAGTAAATTCATCGTATGAACTGATCACTCCCCACTGATGTAGTTAAATGAAAAAGTGTCTTACATCTGTTAGAATGCGCTGGGCTTTGTAATTGCAAGATTATTATTTCCACATAGAGTATGTTAAGGGTTCTGAGAACTTTCTTGCGGACGTGTATTCTAGGTATCCAAGCTCTAGTGAGAACTCGGCTTGAGAAAGAGGATGTGTAACGTTTTTTCCTCACTCGTGCGGACAACAATGTCGTAATGTCTTCCTTTCGTATATAAGGCCTAGCCAGTCTTGTATCGGCACTTTGTGTCTGACAGCCGAGGCTGACTGAACTATTGTATAGGCTGCAGAAAACGATATTCTCAGGTATGAGTGCATTTGGAATAGTGTTCTTTATAATTAGTGTCAATATAGATTATTTTGTTATCTTCCCCCCTCCTAACTGAGGCTTGGAAGCTTCATAATCTTCAATCTTTCTTCGTAGGACTTGCCCTTCAAGCCTGGAATTATCATATTCTTATTTATTTAAATATTCATTGGTTTTTTATTTCTCATGCTTTGCATAGACAGCGTCATCTGTTTCTTGCCGTGGAAAGGAGGTGGACGCCGATTGCCTCCAAGAACTTCGTGTTTATTATTAGCTACCAGATTGTGTAAGTTTGCGGGAGCTCGAATCTGGCCACTTTACCCACAAGACTGGAAGGTTCGACAAAACAAGTGGCTTTGGCTAGAATAGTGTGATGTAGATTTCCATCATCCACTAAAGGATAGGCAAGCATTATACAGCGAGATCGCAGTAATCGTACCTTTCTCCATGCCACCCCAATGGTAGTGGCGTATGTGATTTTAGAGAGGAATTCCCGTTCGTAGGAGCGTTAACGTTCAAGAACACAATTACGGGCTACTGCCTGGCAGCGTTTATACTCAATGGGGTTAGCCTGCGTTGGTGTTTATCCTAAGCTCTACGTGCACGTCGAATATTTCTCCCAGCCTCCCCACAGGCTTCATCTCGCCAAGGAGAAGTTAGGCGCTCTGAACGCAGGTACTTCAAGTTTATAAACGTGTACTTCTGCACAACATTGTCGAATCTGTTCTTAAGTGTGTTGATTGTCTTAGCCTGAGCGTCAACAATTATGCCAGAGGGCATATTTGAAATTAACGCTGCGTACCAAAATGATCGTTTATTACAGAATACTACTATTGCTTATAGCCAGATCTCATAACTATTATAAAAGTATAAGATATGATAACTATATTAAGATAACTTTTGATAAGATAACTATTACAAAAGTTTTAAAGCTCTGATTGTGAACCGCGAGGCTGCGAACAGGCTCGGCTCTTCCCTATGAGTTTCTTCACAAATTAGACTAGACTTTACTCCACTCGTGAATGAGATGGCGATATGGATTTTTCCATGCTTACCCAGTTATTTATTTGCAAACGATGGACAGAAATAAAAAATATGTAAACTTTGTATCTAAAGTTATAATGGAAGGAGGAAATTTCACGAAAGTTTGAATATTATTATCAAGTCTGCGACTTTTACACTTTTTCGAGGTGTCAACGGGTTGTATCTTTTATTCTCCATTGAATGGTATACTCGGCATTGCTTGACCAGCCTCCTAGTTGTAGATATTATTACTCGCCTGAAAACTATTTGTCCAAACCGCCACGGTAGATGTGTAAGCTTATCTTCAATTTCACGAACTATAGATGCCATCATTACCTTCAATAAGCAAGGGACGATTCAAATGACGTATTTTCATGAACCGCTATTTAGTGAATACTTTTAGGATACTACCATTCGCATGTCATTCGTTCATGACAGGTCAATGTTTTGAATTAAATGTTTTCATGGACCTTTCTCGTTGACAGCCCGGCCTTTACGACGATTCTGCTGTAGTAGTGCTGTTGCCGTATGCACGTTACTAAAGGATTCTTCAATTCGGAAGTTCGAATTCACATATATTCGTAGATATATGACTCATTCTACTATTTTAACGAATTTTATCAATTAATTATTTGACGTTTCTAACTACCGCTTGCTATTGAAGTAGAGAACCGGATCCACAGAGGTGACCATGATATATCGTGATCGAAGGATCTAATTACGTGCATTAATCATATCTATACAGTCACACTCGAGATTTTCTTATGATCGTTGAACTACGTACGAATTTCCAAGAGAACCCAAGGATCGCGCACTTGTAAATAATTACGATATTGTAAATTCCATCAATTGTTTATTATTCAGGTCTCAAAGAATGCTTGAGTTCCACATTATTGAAGCTCGAATTCAAAAAATGAAACTCAAATTCAAATGAAGCTCGAATTTGATTCAAAATATCATAAATGAGAAGAAGTATAATAGTTATCTGGTCTAAAATAGGATAATAAAACAAATTATGATGTATTATTTTTTAGAATATGTAACATCGGATTAATATCCGATACTTTGACTGAAGATAATGAATATTTATAATATGTTGACAAATTTCAACAAATTATAATATCTGTTGACGATCAGAATACCTACATCGATCTACTCCTCGTCGGAGCTGTCCTCGGTTGAGGTCTCAGTTTGAGTGGTTGCTTGAGCTGTCTTTCTCGACTGGTGCTTCCTTCTATCATGTCTTTTTAGATGATCCTTGCGTTTATAGCTCGCCCCGCATTTCTGGCACACGTATGGTCTGTAAATCGAGTGCACGCTCTTTTGATGTCTTTTGAGGTCAACCCTGCGCATGGAGAAATAACTTGAATAAGAAACTGTAAATAACTTGTAACTTTTAACTGCACAAAATATAACACAATTTCCAACATGCGAAAGTTTAACTGTATCCTTACCTCCTACCGAAAGCTGCTTTGCAGGTTTTACAGGTGAACATGGTTTTATCATCTATATCTTTCCCTTTGGAGCAGTCGCTTTCTTCATCGGAGCAGTCGCTTTCTTCTTCCTCCTCAGTGGAGGAAGAATGATTATTCTCAGAACATTCTTGCTCCGAGCTATTTTCTTGCGTATTTTCTTCTTCTTGATCGCTACTCTGACGACTACCCATGTTTCTGTTGAGAGACATGTTGGGGGTTTAGTAATGTAAAAATATTCCATACATTATTTCACTGGGCTGAAGTGTACGGCTCTACGTTTTACTAAGAGTTTGCGTTGATAAGTTACTCGTAGTTAAAAATGTTGTTTTAGCCCTGATAAATTTTTTTTTTTTGCTGCTAAATAAAACTGTTTTCGATTACTATATATGAAGGCTTTTGATTATATTTTGATAGTATTTTATTTATAGGGATAATTTTGAGTTCAAGTTTACACTATTAGCTTTTAAAATAAAATGTTGACACGATATAAATTGAAATGATACCTAGTGGGGCAACGGGCCCATGCGTGTCACGGGGCAAAGCGCCCATGGTGGGCTCAATCTCCCTCTGTGAAGTCTCGTGTTATACATCATTAGATTTGTCTCAATGAGCTTTTCAAAACTATCACTAGCTTTTGTATTACAAATTAAACTTCATATTAAATAATTTGTTATTTGCCGCCTCAAATCAGCAGGTTCTAGTTTCTAGTTATGCGTATTTATGACCCCTTATCGAGTTATTGACTCATGCCTTGTCAAAAGTTGATTTCAGTCAACACCAATGAGCCAAAAGTTAATAGTTTTTATGGTGTTGGCTGAAATCACGATTAGGTACGAATTAATTAATTAATTTCCTGCACATAATAACTGGATTATGGACGAAACTGGAACGAAGTTTTTTCTGATCAAGTAAATATATTTTTCTAGTTAATTACAGTATACATTATTTTCATGTCAATGATGAATTTTTTATGACAATGATATATTTTTCAAGTCAAGGATATATTTTTTATGTAAAGGAAATATTTTTTTTACGTCAGTGATAGATTTTTTAAGCCAAGAATTTATTTTTTCAAGTTAGGGATATTATTTTTAAGTTTTTTAAAATGAATGAATATAATTTATTACATTTTTCTTATTTAGAACTGTAGAGTGTTGTTTTATAATTGCGTATAAAAAAATATGCAATTGTGGTAAAGCAACCAATGGTGGGCGCCTTGCCCCTAGCCCTTGGGCCAATTGCCCCAGGGGTGGGGCAATGGGGCCCATTTTAACACTTTTTACAAAATAGCATTTCATTAAAAATTGAATAACTCTATAGGCGTCTAATTCACATCAAACGTTCCTCATTAGTTGTACCTTTAAACAAAACAAAGAACTACCTCGTCGCAATTGAAACTTTATCAAAAATTTAATTTAAAAATGGGAGGGGGGAAGATAACAAAATAATCTATATTGACACTAATTATAAAGAACACTATTCCAAATGCACTCATACCTGAGAATATCGTTTTCTGCAGCCTATACAATAGTTCAGTCAGCCTCGGCTGTCAGACACAAAGTGCCGATACAAGACTGGCTAGGCCTTATATACGAAAGGAAGACATTACGACATTGTTGTCCGCACGAGTGAGGAAAAAACGTTACACATCCTCTTTCTCAAGCCGAGTTCTCACTAGAGCTTGGATACCTAGAATACACGTCCGCAAGAAAGTTCTCAGAACCCTTAACATACTCTATGTGGAAATAATAATCTTGCAATTACAAAGCCCAGCGCATTCTAACAGATGTAAGACACTTTTTCATTTAACTACATCAGTGGGGAGTGATCAGTTCATACGATGAATTTACTACCGTATAAATGATCGTGAAAATTTCCAATGGCCCTTTTAATAGCTAACATTCTAATTCTATTGTCGAGTTCAACCATTGAATGATCAACTCAAAATTGTCTGCTCAGTCAAAAATTCGTCGGGAAATGGATGTGCTTGATTTATAATGGAGCCTTCTATAGTGAAACTGTGTTAATTTTCAGAATTTAAATAGTCCAGCAAAATAGAAATGGAGTAATCATTGATTAGTTTATTGCAATGTTTCTAATCTTTTGTAATTGCTCTACAAAAGATTTATATTATGTTCTTGTTTTAGTTCTTCAGCCCTTATTGTTTTAGTATATGATTCATATCACCATTCCCTTAAAGCTGTGATTAACATTGAAACATCAATTTATGTAATGTGTGTCAAATTCTGCTCGTCCAGTTTATTTGTTAAGTTTGTCTCTGTCTCAGAGCGTGCAAAATTCTAAAAATTGTTTTATCCTTTATAAACGAGGCCACTTACCTCAAGATCCACCCAGACCAATCGTTCGTCAGTTTTAATTTTTTTACAGGCAGATTCGGACGTCTGTGACATTTTGATTAGGCCTATTGAGGATGAAACTTTAAACCTATTCGAGGCAATCCGATGAGCGAATTTGAAACGGTTGAGGAGCGCGGAAACCATTTTCAGACACCAAATTTTCCGCTATGGCAGAATAATCAAGGAACTTCGAATACCTTCGGAGGAAAAGATGCTTCATAACATAGTGAAGTCGGCACTAAAGTGTAGGCCTGATGTGGCCTGTCGCCGATTCTTTTCCTTTTTGTGCCTTGTTCATAGATCTAAACTCGTGTCATTTGAC
>NW_025941272.1:0-2572 GCF_000764305.2 Hyalella azteca | reverse complement strand
TGTGGCTGCCGCCGCTGCTGCGTGAGTAGTAAGCCATGTGGCTGCCGCCACTGCTGCGTGAGTAGTAAGCCATGTGGCTGCCGCCGCTGCTGCGTTAGTAGTAAGCCATGTGGCTGCCGCCACTGTAGCCATGTGGCTGATGTTCTGCCGCACGGTTATGCGAATTTCGTTCTAACTGAAGGTAAAGTTAAAAAGAGACCCGCTGATGCAAGATAAGGTAAGTATAGGTAATTTTAGTTATGAGGGAGGTAATTAGGTAATTTTAGGTAATCATTTTAGGTAATTTTAATAAAGATGTGATGGAGGGAATTACAGTGAAGATTGTAACCCCGCACATATTCTGTTCATCCCCACCCATTCTTCTCATCTCCCTCTTCCCCAGGCCTAACCTAACCACATCCCCCTCCCAGACTCCCTCTAATCCCATCTCTTGCCCCACAGACCCTTCTTATCCTCGAGACCCCACCTCACCCCACACTGTGTGGGGGTTCCCCTCCCTTGTTCCCCGCAGGGACCAACTACAAACCCCCCTTCACTCCCCAGACTCCGTTTAACCACACCCTCCCTAGATCTTCCAAATCCCCAAACTCAACCTCGAATGACCACAGAGTCACTATAACCCACCCCTCTCTGTTCCCAGACCCACAAACCCCTGTCTCTTATACACATCTAGATGTGTATAAGAGACAGAATGAAAGNTCAGACGACGACAATACCCCAAGAGAGACCGGCAGGACTCGACTTCCACCATCAGGAATCGATTGGAAATCTGAGTTTCGTGTGAAGAATGCAGATGAAATGTACATAAAATCTTGCGCGACGCAAGTGTGTGTACGTCATACCAAGGGGAGAACGAGCCCTAAAGTTCGCAGCATTCCGAAAGACCGACGAATAATAATGAAAATACGCGCGCGATTAAATAAACTAATAGCTTTTTCCACTAGTGATCTGGGGAGAGAGAGACTAGCGGATCTTCACGAGGAAACCGAATGCAGGTTGAAGAACCCGCACAAGACGGAAGATCAAGCTGCTGAGGAGCGAGTGGTTGAGGTCACCAGAGAGAACCCCAAGTATTTCTTCAAGTACGCACTAACCAAGACTTAAAAGTGCCAGTGGGCCCACTGGAGGATAACGATGTCCTCGTTGGAGGCGACCAGTGAATGTAAGTTCCTAGGAGCGCAGTTTGAATCAGTGTTCAGTAGCCCCCGTTACAAGAGAATGAAATTAAAAGTCCTCGGGAGCTTCCAGGCAAAGTGGTGGGCTGGAGATCATTGAGTTTGGAAAAGAAGACACATTTAGAAGCATCAATGACGTATCAGAGTTTTCTGCACCAGGGCTGGCAGTATTGTTAAAGAAGTGCGTCGGAACATTGAAAGAGCCGTTCACAATGCTCTGGAAGCAGCCTATGATTTTTAACGGAAGGAATTATTCCTGAAGGCCTCAAAGTAGGACTGGTAACGCCTATTCACAAATGAGGCTCTAGGGACAGGCTCCAAAATTCCAAGTGCTCAATTCCAATTTCTGCCATTCCAAGTGCTCAAGATATTTGAGAAGGTAATGGCCAGGAGGCTCGTCCAGTATATGGAAGAGACTGAAGTGCATAATAATGGACAACGCGGTTTCCGGTCAAATCGTTTCTGTTTGTCACAGATATTGGAGTCCCATCACCGCCTTGTGGCCATGGGTTCCGGTTGCTCGTTCGGCTTTGGTGCAGTAACTTTGCACAGGGACATTTGAAAACTTTTTATCCAGATTCAGAGACATCGTTCAATAAGAGACCTTCTGACAAGAATAGCATGACGGGACTTTACCTGCCTCCCAGGGCCACACGGGAGTAACTTTCATGGACTCACTCCCGGATCATTCCGCTACTGCAGAGTACAACTCTGTCAGCCAGCGAGAAATCCGCTAACTAAAAAATGGTAAATCTAACATTATAAAGAATATGGCTCTTTGTTCGGGGGATTGTTCAGAATGAATACTCGTTGTGAATTGTAACGGTTTCTGAAAACAAATAATGAACAATTTGAACACAAAATTGAAGTTATTCGAAATTATAAACAATATAGAGAAAATAGCAAAGGTTAACAAGCAATAAAATTATCATAACATAAGTAAATGATAACATACCAAATTGCTGAAGATTATAGGGCAAGTTTGGTTCAAAATGAATTTTGCCTGAGCTCATCAACTCTGGCCCTACCTAAAAGGTCCCAACCTTATGTACACGGGAGAAGTATTTCAGTAAAATCCTTTACAAACATTACAGAAATAATTTTACGAAAACGAAGTAATTACATTATAAATCAAAGAAAAATAAGTGTTTCTAAATCTTAGTGAAGTATAAGGCTTGCGTGGGGTAGGTAAAAAAACTTGGATAAAATACAAAAAATATAGTACAAATAAATGTTATAATTTTACTCTACAACAGCCCTACTGGGGGAGGAAGCTGGCGTGTATGTAGTATACCTAGTCTTTGCTAAAGCTTTTGACAAAGTTGACCATGGGGTGCTCTTTAGAAAGCTGAGGCTGTTGGGGGTAGGAGGAAGCCTGTTAAGGTGGATCCACAACT
>NW_025941271.1:0-869 GCF_000764305.2 Hyalella azteca | reverse complement strand
CATATTTTTAATCATTTGGCAAACTAATCACAGTTAAAAATCTAATAATCAAGCTAATTCCAAAGAGACCAAACTCTCCATCGTTCACGACTACCTAGCGCGCATTATAACAAGGTTAGGAGCAGCTCAACCAATCACGTTGGCGCTACACCTTGTCTCGTCCCAAGACACTAACTAAATCCTACAAACACCACAGCTAGATGAGATTCCATATTATGGTCACGAAATAAATATTCGTTTACGCATTGCTTAGTCAAATAAATTAAACCCTTTAGTTAACAAAATAATAGTTAACACAGTTAAATGAGATTCCATATTACAGTCATAAAATAAATGTTTGTTTACGCATTACTTAGTCATAGATAAATTAAACCCTTGAATTAACAAAATAATATCACAGTTAAATGAGATTCCTTGTTACAGTCACAAAATAAATGTTACCAACAATTGACTAGACACTAACCTAGCACAGGATTAATAGAACGCACAGTTAAAAAAAATATATATACCATGAAATAAGCATCCCGTCGTATGTGTGTGCGGGATTGGGAGAATTTATTAGTAATTGGTGTGAAGAAGCTCCAGGCTGGACATTCAGTAATCAGTAATGCATACAAACTTGCGTGAGGCGCAGTGTAGTGCATTAACACGTTAAGTGCGGGGGCCAAAATTGCCGACAGCCCGCAGGTGCGGCTATGTTTGGGTTGCTATATCATCAGTGCCTCTCCAGACATCGAAGCGGGAGGGTGTGTATGTTTGTCAATGTGCTCTACATGTTAGCGCAATAAAATTCACGACCCACATGTGGGTCGTTTCGCAGCAGAGGGATGTCGGCTACGACCCACCGGTGGGTCGTGCCGCACTTAACG
>NW_025941270.1:0-657 GCF_000764305.2 Hyalella azteca | reverse complement strand
TGTAATCGGCGAAGCAATTTTACATTGACAAACCATACGTATTCACATGCATAATCACGTATTAATACGCGCATAAACATCACTGTATGAAAATCGTTTATTGGAAGAATTGCTTCGATTAAATTCAAGCTTTATAATAAAGGTGATAAGTTGAATTTCTGACGGCAAGACCGGCTTGCGGTCTCAGGAACAGTTCAGAGAAAGTTGGCTGAGCATTGGTTTGTCTTCATTCGATTTTCTTGTTGCGTGTAAGCAACTGATATTGTTTTGGATGTGATGCAACCATTGATTACAAGTTATTTTTACAAACATTCTCCTACCAACAAAAGTAGATTAATAAACAGAAACGCACTATTTCAAAGATTATAGTTCGTTAAATTGAGAAAAGATTAAAAAAATCATCACTTTATTACAGGCTAAACTTCAGTGTTATAAGATTGTAATTAAGCGGAATAAAGCAGGCACCATTCTTTAATAAATCCACTATTTAGTATAATTGATTATTTGAGGCCTCCTATTTCCGATTATTCAAGTAATTAGAGAATAATAATCATACGGAAATGTATATTTATACAGAGCAACGGAAACTTTAATCTCAATGCTTATGTTTAAACTATTTCCGCTTATTCAAATAATAAAAGAATATCACGCGGAAAT
>NW_025941269.1:0-261 GCF_000764305.2 Hyalella azteca | reverse complement strand
ATACTAAAAGCTGGAATGAAGTTGGCTATTGTCGTATTCAGCTGTGGTTACGTGCAGATATAAACAAATCTTAATATTACAATTAAATCTAATTCTAAATTTCTAAATACAAAAATCTTAAATATTAAACTGGACCGCTACAGCTCTACCAAATAGTGAATAACTGTTTTTATAGGAAGAATATTATGGTTTGAGACTTTTAAATCGTCTGTGAATATATTAGGAATCCTTTAAGTATACTTGTATTCACTGATTTCAAGT
>NW_025941268.1:0-536 GCF_000764305.2 Hyalella azteca | reverse complement strand
TGTATTTATTCACTGTTGCTGATATTTTATTTGATAAAACATCCGATTACCACAGATAGTTATTGTGTAGACAAATTTTTTGTTCGATGCGCAATGTCCCTGGTAAACAACCTAATACATTTCCAGCTAAAGCCATGTCATGTATCAAAATTTTAATTCAAGTCATACAATGCTTCACTCATTCATCGCCTGTAAATTCTCCACTGTAATTCATGGCGCAATGCACGGAGTATCATAAACCATGGTTGAATTAATACATTAATTAATTATTATAATTAATAATATAATGTAATGTATAATGTAATGTATAATTAATAATATAATATAATGTATAATGTAATGTATTAATGTATAATTAATAATTATACATTAATTAATTGAATTAATACATTAATTCAATTAATTCAACCATGATCCTGAACGTCTCTCTTACAGCTCGCTGCCGTGCTGCTGCTGGGGGTCGTCCTGCTGGCCGTGGTCAGCGCCGTGCCCTTCCCCGACCCTTCACCCGTCGCCCTGCCCGACCCCGTAGCCCT
>NW_025941267.1:0-310 GCF_000764305.2 Hyalella azteca | reverse complement strand
AATCATTTTCACATACTTTAACAATTTTCCACATAATCTTAATAATCATAATCTTAATAATTATTATCATTCCTAAATTATTTAAGTAAGTGTACGTACGTAGTAGGAATTTTAATTTATGTATGATAACAACGAGGATTTTTAATGGATTTATTTTAACGAATATACTAACAACGAGTATTTAATTTTAATGTACGCGAGAATTTTTAATTCCTGCCACAATGGAATTTCACACGTAAATCCTTACGATTTCAATAAATAAATCCACTCCTGGTAATGCTGTTGCTGCCACATTCCGGATTTAATCCAC
>NW_025941266.1:0-9085 GCF_000764305.2 Hyalella azteca | reverse complement strand
CGTGTATATTGTCGACTAAAATAGTAGAACTATTTTAGCTTTCTAAAGTACGGCGCACGGCACATTTTTTTACCAACGTAGTACGGCGCACCGCACAGGTCGTTAAAATGACAAAATAAATTCCCGCGCACCTGGCACATCTTCCTGACCATGGTGCTTGCAGTTGCAGTTAACTTTACCCTTTTCTTTGGGCCTTTCTATGTCCCTGTCCCTCAACTACCTACTTTTTTTAGCAAAACTTAAAAATGGCATAATTTAATTAGTTTTGCCTGCAATTTGTGAAATAGAAAATCTATGAATTGCTTTTTTTTATTTATAATTTTTGAGAAAAATCATTTTTATGATCAACATGGATTTGATTTAGCTGACTAAAATTTAAAGCAAGGATACCTTGAAACTTTAAGCCCCTAAACCTAAAGCTAGGTCAGCTTAGTCCAGCCTTTCAGTATCAGTCTCACCTGATCAATTAATTTTAGTACAGGTTTCCTCATTGTCCCAATAAATTACAGGTTTCCCAGAGCCAGGCTGACACCTGCCAGTTTGACCATCATAAACAAATAAAATAATATTTTCAATTTCAACTAGTAGGTAATTTTGATGACGAATATACTTGGTGTCAAGTTTTTGCATGCAATAGAAAATTATGAATAGAAATTAATTTTTTTTTCGCTGGTCGATTATTAAACAAAGATTTGCTTCAAGTTCGATACTAGTAGTATCTAACTACAGCTACAGACACAGGCCCAACTTCACCGGGAAAATTTCGTAACGCGAGAAATCTTCGACAGTGAGTTCGACTACCGACTGCAGATCGGAAATCCTCTTTACCGGAATTTTTCCACTCGAGTTATAAAAAATTATCCATCTTAACTAACATTTCGTCATAAAAATTAATTCTTTAGTTCACCATACGCTTGTAACTTAGCAATGAAGACACTATTACGTTTGATTATTTTTGAAACTCTGAACTGATTTTGAAGTGTACATTTGCTCTTCAAAATTTTTTATTGAGGATGCTAGTAACTCCATTAGAAACAACCCTAATATTCATTTTTTACACGCGATTAGTTTTTTTTAACCTAAATTTATTAGTACGCAACTACCACTTTTACTCAACTAAATAAATGTTTTTATCGATCGAGAAATAGCCCACTTCCCACGACTTAGTTTACTCAGTCTAACCAAAGAAAAAAAATGAGAGTTTTTATAAAAAAATCCGTCCACATATTCAAAGTAACAACAAGTATCATATTCATTGTTGATACTGGGGAATTGTTTGGCGATAATGAATGATTGTGTAATTCATTAATAACATAATATAGTGATGTCGGCGCTGAAGCGTAGGCCTGATGAGGCCTGTCGCCGATTCTTTTACCTTTCGTGACTTGTTCACAGAAGACCTACAATCGTGTCATTTGGCCGGAGCTCTTCAGGACTGACGATAATTTGCAATAGCCACTTGACTTCCACCGGGTTCGATGTGGTGCTAGGCATTTAAAGTCTGAACATATATTTTCCTTTGCTTTATATGGTCTGCTCATGAACGCCGCGTTCATACTCGGAGCACCAACGATGTAATCGGGGAAGCTGTTCCAAATGTCGGTGATTCGAAGTGAGAAGAAATGTTGTCGCGTGGATATGTTGCAGCGCAGTTTTTTCAGTTTATAGCCGTGGCCCCTGGTGTTGGTTCTTCTTTCAAATTCTAGTAATCCTTCGGGGACCTTGTATGAACCATGAGTACACTTGTATACTTCAACGAGGTTCCCACGCAGACGTCGATAGCCGACGCTTCATAATCTTTAATCTTTCTTCATATGACTTGCTCTTCAGGCTAGGAATTATCCTTGTTGCACGTCTTAGAACATTCTTTATTAAATTTGTGTCCTTTTCCAATCTCAGCGACCACGCAACGTTTCCAAACGATTCGGGCGCACGATAGCAGTAAACAACTGCTTCATGGCTTCTGCATCTAGGAACTCGTAAGAGCGTCTGATTAGTCCAAGAAGTTTGTTGGATGTGTTAGCTTGCGTTTCAACATGCTTAGAAAATTTCCGCTCCTTGTCGACATAAACTCCGAGATCTTTTTCCACACTATACTTTTCAATCATTATTCCCTCGTTGCAACCATGTCATCTCATACTGTAATCTTGCTGTTCATTGTTCTTCCCGAGGTGAGGTACTTTACACTTGTCAGCATTAAACCGCAGCTGCCACGTATCAGCCCAGATATTAAACTGTCAAGATCATCTTTGCAATTGCGCTTTATTTAACGCATCCTTCACTGTGTATATTATTATGTAATATGTATAATGTAATATGTAACATGTATTATGAAGTATACAAGTATACTCATGGTTTGTAAAAGGTCCCAGGATTACTAGAATTTTCAATTTGAAACAAGAACAAACACCAGGGGCCACAGCTATAAACTAAAAAAAACTGCGGTGCAACTTATCCACGCGACATCTATTAAATTTATCACAAACATATTGCAAAAAACTTTCTGGTCTGATGATTAGCAGCAGGAAATAAGGCTGACATCAGGTTAAACAATCTGGATTGAATTTCAGTGCAAGAGCAACACCCAAACCACACTATGCTGTCACGTTTACGCAGTTCTCCTACTGAAACCACACCTAGGCATCAAAGGCGCCCAATTCCTTTCATCAGTTCTCTACAACCCCCTCAGCCCCAGCCATCACATTCAGCACCTACACCCAGACAAATAGCTAACGCTCCATATAACAACTAATTCACAATATTTACTCCATACCCCCGCCAACTGACTCAGCCAAATTCAATAAACATGTACACAAACATCTAACCCGGAATGCACTTTCAAATCCACCAATCAACAATATATTAGATACCATACCACCAAAAATTAGCCACACAGAACAGCAGTCTAGACTGCAGAACACCGCCTAGACTGCACTCACTTAGACCTATGCCCCCAATGTCAAAAAACGCCTCACAACGTCAAATATACTGCTTGAATGCCCGAAGCTGGCAGCACTCAGGATCCTGGTCGGTCTTCTTCCTGCACCGCGCCGGCGTACTGGCATGACTAGGACTCGGGGATCATCAAGATCTATAGCAATGCAACATCTAAAATTAGTCTGGATTAAAGCATCTCCATCGGTCTGGATTAAAATAGTGCGTCTACCAACTTTATGCTTCTTAAAACCTAAACTTATTTTATCACGTTACAATCGTACCAGGTACAGGTATGATACAATTGTACATATGAAGTCTGACAAATACTAAACCTTAATATTAATTTTTTTAAAGCAATCCAACAAGAACATATGTCTACTGGTATAATTCAAAAGACTATTTAATCATTAGCTTTGTATTTTTGTGTACAGGTTTCCAACTATGTGGTAGGTATTTAACGTAAGTATTGAAATTAAAAAAAGTAATATCTTTTATGTTTTATCATTATATCAACTAATTTTATTGTAATAATAGAACCTATGAGATTGCTTATTAAAAAATTCACTGTCAACGTAAGTGCAGGACTGCTTTGGATCGAAAGATAAATAAATACCATAAATACCATGATGAAATAAAAATATAAGACAAAAATAACATAAAAAAAAAACATTATGACTTGGCTCAGTTAACATGGCCTGCACATAAGTGAATAAATGGTTAAACTGTCCTAATGAATCCACATGGCAGATACCTGTTAAGAAGGTTCTTTGGTACGCCAACACTTTTGCTTAAAGAATAATCTGGGCCTGTAGAAGGTGATCAGAAAGTCAAATGGTAAAATGGTAACAAAATAAGTTAAAAAGGGTGCATTTAGTTTTCTTAACTTAAGATGATAACACAAATTTTAATATCCATTATTGTGAGTTACACTCTTATTTCTATAACTGACAATGATGTTTTACCATTCTAACATTATTTGAAAATTAAACTGCAACCGCATAAGAAATAATATTACAAATAAAATATGATAACACTGTTCTTGTTATAAAGAAGGTTGCTGCTTGATATACCTAGAAGCAGCTGAAAAAGAAAACTTGTAATAAATTAACATGAAAACGTGTAATGATGGCTACATGGACAACATGCATCATCGTTGTGAAATTAAAAAGAATATTTTTTTCAAATAAACATAGCTACGGTACTAAATACATACTAGCACGATGTATTAATTTCATTAGAAATGAAATCAAAGATTATGTCAAGGATTCCTGATCTATCTAGTCTTTGAGGCGTTCATCCGCATTAAAAGTACTTTTCTCCAGTTGCTTCCATGCAGAAATTACAGGTAGTTCTAACAAACTGTTTGCAGCAAGATATTGTCAATGCTTGCTGGCATCATCTTAAGAAGGAAAAGTCAACTTGTCACAAAGCACAATCTCGATATCTGTACAGTAATAGCTTCAAATTCTCATATAAATGACAAAATTATGATAACTGATCATAGAAAACTATTCAATCTTCCTCTACAGCATCAACAAGATCAGAAAGCCTATCTATTCTAGAGTCAAGTCTTGAAAGCAGAATTTCAACAAGTTCATCATTTTCAGAACTATCATCAATCTCATCATCTTCTTCTTCTTCAATAACTTCTTCAGCAATTATTCCCTCAAGAAAAATCTCCACATCAGCAACATCTTCATTGTTATCAGGTATAGCATTTTGAGCATTGTTCTCAACTTGCTCTTCTTCCCTAAAGTGTACATCAACATTTATCTCCAGCTGCAAGTGATAATCAGTAAGCATAAATGCAACAGCAATCAATACAGGTAGGCGCACTTTAGACTCCCAGGCAAGTTTTATGAGGAAAGTAACAGTTGGTGGTAGTGTGCTGGGCAGTAGGCCACCCACACCCATCATGGAAAGGAGTTGTCGAAGCATCTTTGCTCTCAACTTGACCACACACTTATTGCCATTTGATTATTGGTGGAGCAGTTGTCTGGCATGCATGTTGCTGTCCCTGATGATCCAACTCTGTTGAGCAACGGGTACCACCTGAAATTTAGGATGAAATTAGATTATTTAGATATGAATTTGTGTGATTCATTCAATCACAAAACAAGCATTACAGCCTATTGATGCATTGGTTTCATTTGAAATATATAAGTTTGTATAATATATAGCTGCCAAGACAACACCGGCTGCTCAAGGACAGTCAGAGGAGATGGAGGACAAGTAATTAGTAGGAATGATGTCCGTAGATTAAGGCCTGTAAATAATGTAGGGAGTAACCGCATACATCAAAATGAAAGTGCACAAAAAGTTTTAAAATGTTTTTTCTCACGCAAACAGATGATGAGACTCACGCAAACAGAAGATGAGACTCACGCAAACTAGAATCGCCTTCATGCAGCAGAAGATCATCAACAGCGCCTTCACGCACAGTTAGGCCAGGCAGGGCAAACAGTTCCTGCTGGAGGTGACGGCGGTAGAGAGTGCGGTCCATCTGAGCCCGTAGCCCCCACACTGCTGGGCCCTTGCGCTTGTTCAGGATCTAAGACATCATAAGATATTCTTCTGTCAATAAATTTTGCAACAACACTTATAACTTTTTTATCTTCGCTATATAGTACAGGGCTTAATTTGTGACCGTAGAATTTGCACTAACTTTTGTTTAAACTTTTTGTTTATGTGACTCTAGAATTTGCACTAGAAAATTATCAACAAACACGATTATTTTTTTGGATCTACCAGAAAAATTGAAGCATTCTCCACTGAGTCAAACCTTGAAGTGAATCCCGGCCCTGTCACAGATGCGGGGACAGAGACCATCCAGGGCATCAATCTCACGCAACAGGTGCCCCTTGCCAATGCCCCCAAAGGAAGGATTGCAAGACATTGCACCTAGAACAAATATCAGTTTTGATTAGTAAAACAATTTTGCAAAGGTGAAATTATTTCCACTCATGAGGTAAAATAATTCATGATCATTTAAAATAATTTGAAAACAAATGACAATCCTTAGCTTAGCTGATTTACAAACTTTGAAATAATTTGTCAGAAAACCAAGATTTATAGGAACTGAACCTCCTGCAACCAGATTAAGAAATTTTCAAATCAACTCATAATTGGCCCTTTGATTATTTTTTTATTCATAGTATGAAGGTATACACATGCATGATAAGTAAATTACTTCAATATTCATTTTGCCTGGATCATTTCTCTGCATCTCACCAATTGTTTGTTTGTTATGAGTGACCAGCAAGGTCTTTGCTCCCATTCTGGCGGCAGCATGGCTTGCCTCACAGCCAGCATGGCCCCCACCAACAACCACCACATCAAATCTGTTCACAAAATATTTCATTAAGAATTTTAAAGCAGTCATGGTGGCACACCAAGGTTTTCTGTGTCAAGATATATTGTTAATTATTAATAGCATAAAAATACACTAATTTCCCTTTTTGAGCTAGTAAACCCTTTAAATTAATACCAAAAATTTGTTACCCTATTCATCAAAAAATTGCATTAAATATCTAAAATGAAAAGAGATGTTTTAAAAAGAGAACATTTTTCCTTACACCTTCTTTGATGGGAAAATTTTTAGCCTATTAATATATGATAGAATATCAACCAAACCTGTCTAGTAGACCTTCTTGTTGAGAATAGAATTTTCTTATGCTCTTGGTAACCCAGTTGCCTGGGAAATGCACCTGTAAACAAAAAAGAATTGATCAAAATAATTACTTTTCTAAACTATAACTTAAAGTTTAGTGTTGCAATACACTGAATTCATGAGTCTACTTATTCCTCAAATTGTAAATGAAAGCAGAACTTAGAACAGGACAAATAGGCAATAAGAAGATAGAGAATGGGAAATGAAGCATTACTACAGCCACTAGTGTCAACTGTCAAGAGTGTGATCAAAAACCTATATCTTCCTAAGTGTGGATTTAGCCTTTAGGGGGTTTACGCCTGATTGCAGCCAAAACTGGGATATTTGGCAGAAACCTCAGGCAAGATTAAAATTTCTCAACTTATGAATGAAATCTTGCAGCTCCAAAGTGACAATTTTTTTTATATATTTAGTATCTTGCAGCATACATATTTGTGTAATTTTGTTAACAATTATGATAGGAGTTAATTCAACTAGCAGGAATACAAGGAATTTAAAAGCAAAGAAAAGCCTAGCAAATTCGCCATATTGATACTAAAACATTTCAGAGTCCAGCTCCATCATCAGTAGTACTTATCTAGCACTAGCAGTAATCTTACAGTACAAAAATGGTAGGAAAGCTCTGATTGCCTAACAGGAAAATTGGGCAGAAACCACCTGTGAATTGGACCCAATTTAGATTATTGGGCAAAACCACAAAAGTTTCCCAAAATTGCAGGTCAAGATGATCATTTTGCAGTCATAGTAAGATGGGGTAAGACAGGACCAAAATCACTAACAAGCATGTAGCACCAATACAATGAATAATTGAAAAACCTTGAACCTACCAAATGGAATGTTGGTGCAATGGACTTCTATCTCTCAACTCAGATTTTTTGAAAATTGAACCCTTTTTTGCACAAAGCAAAAAAAGTGGACTGGTCCCATCTTACCCCACTAGGGTAAGATGGGACCGGGTTGGGGTAAGACAGGACCAGCCTCTAACTTCAAGATTTCTAGATTATTAAGCAAATTGAGAACTTGATATTTAATACTATGCATCTAGAAACATATTAGATAATGGAATGGCTAAGTAATTATTATCATTTTTTAATAAAAAAATAGTCTTTACAGATTATTATAAATTGCTGCAGGCCTTGTGTCTGCATCTCCTGGCATGCTTGCATCATTGTAGCTTCATTGTAACGTTTTGCGAATTTTTTGTACTTGTGACTCATAACTGATTATCTTTTATTCCCAACCACTATAACATTTGTTTAAAATGTATAGCTCTTTATTCCTGTGAAAAGGAAGGTGATGAGTAACACTGCATGCATGTATAAGCCCTGCTTTGGCTTTCACAAAGTTACTACATAAACATAAAAATTAGTTAGTTTGAGCAGCATTTGTATTCTAATACTCCCTATTTATGTCTGTTGAAAATTTTTAATCTATGAGGTAAGATATGACCATTTGGGGGTAAGACAGGACTGATCATGGGGTGAGAAAGGACCAACTGTGGGATAAAACTGAACCATTTGGTGATCCTATCTTACCCTATGTCTGGTCCTTTTTTACCCCATTTTAGAATGCACGTCAGGCAATAGGGGTAACTGGTAGGAATATCTGGTATGGCTCAAAAGTTACTTCATACTTGAGGTTACCTGCATACATCCACAAACCTGGCAAAAAAAATCATGTGATCAGACATAGCTTATTTCCCAAATAAGGTTAACTATTTTCTGACCTATCTCCACATAGGTTTTTTTTAATTGCCTAAAATTCATTATTTGCAGTACATTGTTGAAACAAACACAGAAATGACAGGAAATAAGTGCCCTAACAGATTCTTAAATAAAATTGAATTCAGTGCAATTAGTATGCACGTCATAGACTGGTCCTTTCTTACCCCATGAAGGCTGCGATCCTGTCTTACCCCATCTGAGTGATCTGACTATAATTATTAAATAATTTTTTTTTATAATTTTCCACTGAAGAAATCAGGAAATGCTACACTATAGGAACAGGTAAAATTGACAAGGTTCACAGGCTTTTTTGTGCAATTCATAAATAGCTTCTAGTCTTCTACCAATTTTCCAGGCAGGAATTCAACAAAAATTATTGTGAAGTTACCTAGCTGATTTCATGCCTATCATTCCTTCCTATGGAATTTTCCATATTTCTTCAGTGAAAATATCTGACAATCCCTACTGAAAGTCTGAAATAACAATTTTTGTCTATGTTGTTGACTGCCTAGGGTAAACGCGGTATATTCTGACACATTAAGGATGCATCGAGAAATGAAAAACTATAAAAAAAAACGTATGTGTTACGTAAGTTCTGTTGCCTTCACATGACTCTCTAAACACTTCACTACGCGTCAGCAACAATGGAACGTCACAAAATGTTGCCATATTTATTAAAAAGCCTTTAGAATGGAAACCTACCAAATCCCTATATTCCGTCACTTTGTGTGGCAACATCCGACACGTGGTGAGT
>NW_025941265.1:0-820 GCF_000764305.2 Hyalella azteca | reverse complement strand
AGGAGGCAATCAGTCATGAGTTACGACCATCGTAAGTATCCATGTAACGCATCAGTCAGGAGGCAATCAGTCATGAGTTACGACCATCGAAAGTATCCATGTAACCCATCAATCAGGAGGCAATCAGTCATGAGTTACGAAAATCGTAAATATCCATTTAAATCGCCATTCTGAATGCGAACAGCCATTAGTTACGACCGTCGGTAGAATCCCGTAACTCGTTGCCATTAGTACAGAGGGTTTTCGGAAATGAACTTGGACTGTCGTAAAAATATATGCCATTTCTTCTCGCTCCGAATCACCGACAAATGGAACAGCCTCCCTGATGACATCGTTGGCGCTCCGAGTATCAACGCCTTCAAGAAAATACTAAATAAAGCTATGGAAAAATATATGTTCAGACTTGAAATGCCTTGCACGGTAGCACCATATCAAATCCGGTGGAAGTCTTCTTAGCTATTTCAAACTATCGTCAGTCAGGAAAAGATCCGGTCAAATGACACGATTTTAGATCTTCTGTGAACAAGTCACGAAAAGTTAAAGAATCGGCGACAGGCCACATCAGGCCTACTCTTTAGCGCCGACATTAGTATGTTATGTTATGATAAAACGCGGACGACTTTTTCGCGATTTCAGAATAATACGCAGAAATTACAAGACTACAGCTTAATAGGTCTCGGACAAATTTACGGCCGGACCCGCAGCCGGTCTCGCGGCCGGAAAGGTTTTCTTAGTGTTTAATGTTTTTTTTTCTAGGTTTTTTGTGTTTTTAATTGAACCTGTTCCTAACTGGACCTAACCTGCGAGGTTTTCGTTGATT
>NW_025941264.1:0-1379 GCF_000764305.2 Hyalella azteca | reverse complement strand
TGCGCAGCTCAACAGTCTCTTGTCGACCAGGGTTCCGCTGTTTACTAGGGGAGTGTGCCGATTGTACTCTCTCTCATTTTCTTTTAGCTGCCAGCATCGGTAGTGCCCAACCGTTATACGCCTTGTGAAATCTCGGATGAAGCTGTCTGTGTTTTTCTGAGCGGACGATTATCGTCAGCCGTCAGTGTTTCTAAGCGAATAATTTTCGTCAGCCGTCATTGTCTCCAAGCGGATAAATTTCGTCAGCCGTCAGTGTTCCAAGCGGATAATTTTCGTCAGCCGTCAGTGTTTCCAAGCGGAAAATTTTCGTCAGCCGTCAGTGTTCGCCTGACTGAGAAATCTTGTTAATGGTCAGTGGTCACCTGACCCTGGAATTGTGTAAATTGTCCGTGTTACCTAATGGAAAATAACGTAAATCATCTGTGTCGACCTAATGGAAAATATTATGAATCGTCTGTGTCTACCTAATGGAAAATCCATAGATCGTCTGTGTTTACCTGATGGAACCTAATGTAAAATCGTCTGTCCTTGCTTAGCGGGAGAACATCGTGCACCATTTTGTGTTTAGCTAGCGTAGGGGCATTTTTTAGTCGTTTGCGCTTATCTAGTGTAGGGTAATTTTTACCAGTCTGTGTTTGCGTAGCATTAGGGAATTTCCGAACCGTCTGTTATATACTGTATGGTGTTCCGAGCCGTCTGTGTTTACCTACCGTAGGATATTTCTTAGCCATCTGTGTTTCTTAGCCGTCTTGTTTTTGCCTAGGGTAGGATATTTCTTAGCCGTCTGTGGGTACCTAGCGTAGGGTATTTTACCTGTCCGTGTTTATTAGTTTGAGGATCGTGTGTTCTTTTAGCTTGCGTAATAAAGATTCATAACGTAGATTTTAACTTCAATTTTTTGGCCTTTTACTAGAGTTTTGGCTTTGATTTATTCCACTATCCCTTCGGGATAGCCAGTGTATGTTGATCTCCCGCAACAGTGCTAGGGCCACAGAAGGAGTAGGTATGCTTATCATTAAAAGAACCGCTGGGAACTTGCTCAGATTGAATGTTGAATAGTAATTTTAAATGCATTTCTGGCAGTGGTAATTTCCTCAACATTGTGTTAAAAATGCCACTACCAGTTTTTTTATTCCGAAGAAATGATTTCAGCTGGTTTAAATATTCACTATTATCGGCTGATAGTAGCTCAGGATAGTTTATTAATGTTTTTTTTATTGTAGACTATCATTTCTATTAGATTATTTTATAGAGACTCCTATCATTACGCACTACAGTGGTTTAATACTAGCGTATTAATACTGTTGGGGCTCTCAGAACACCCAACTAGCCTACAGGATCGTATAGGTTCTGGATATTAACGAGTACTTATTAAAACA
>NW_025941263.1:0-270 GCF_000764305.2 Hyalella azteca | reverse complement strand
TACATGTGATTCTGTCATCTGATTGCTAGATTTCATCTGTTCTGTCAAGTGTTGCATTTAAGGTGAAGATATTAGCATCCATTTTAGCTGATAATATTCTTTTTTGACATTGAATTGCATTTTCAACAGAATTCTAGTTACATACAGTATTGAACATTTTGTGACATCCATTGTGTTTATTTGTTGTTTGCATTAATTATGAGCTGCTTTAATCATTATCAATGGATAACAGTCAATCATGTTCCACTGACAATTGTAAATTGCCATCTA
>NW_025941262.1:0-806 GCF_000764305.2 Hyalella azteca | reverse complement strand
CACGCATTGCCTCGTTAACAAAGTGTGAGGGCTCCTGTGTAGGATCTGCAGTGTGGGATTAAGGACATTAAGAGTTTGCCGTGCAACCGCAACTGCTGTACAGACACGGGGAGTGTTTATGCCAGAAGGTGCGATGTTATATAATACATTTAAAATATAATAAACTAGTGAAATAAAATATTTCCTCATGAGAAAAAATTATATTGATTAAAATATAATTTTCTGTATTTCAGTACTTAAAACAAATGCTTCTAACTACAAACCTTCTTTCACCATGCCTTAGCTTGCACATGATGGGAAAACTAATAGGGGAAACTAATATATTTTTGATCAAGGGCATCAAGATTTATTAATTTGAACAGCTTCGCTTTATCGGACTGCTCCAGACTTCCATTCGCAAAAGAATTTCTGTGAAGATTACCTAATTAATTCAGATTTTATCTTTAATCTCTGCTGGATGATTCTTGCAGGCAGCAGAGCTTAGATAGTGTTTCCGCAGCACTCAAGAAGTGTATTTTTTGTATCCGTATTGGTAATCCTGATCCATTTTTCCATGGCGAACAGTCCTTGAGTTTTTTGTTCCCATGAGTGTCCTTTTATGGATAAAATCACAGACTCATTTTTTACGCGTGTTCTGCAGCAATAGTATGTTTTCTGTCGGTAATCCGCGGCGTGCGCATTGCAGCGTCGGCCTGCAGAACGGTGGCGGCCGCTGCATAAACTATGCAATTTAGGAGCCGTCTTAAGCTCAAAGAAGCCAATCCTGTTATTTGCAGCGTACCAGATATCTGACGTTAAATCAACGT
>NW_025941261.1:66858-197205 GCF_000764305.2 Hyalella azteca | reverse complement strand
TCTACTCGCATGCCCTTAAATTTATTTCTATACAGTAACTACAAGTAAACAAAAAAAAAAAACTATCAAGAAAATTAATATCCGTAAGCCATGAACGGACTCCTCCTTTCAAGTAAACTTCTAATTCTATCTCTTATCAATCAACTTAGAATATTCTTACATCCCCCCCCCAAAGAAAATTGAGCCGAGCCCTAAACTGAGAAGTTCCTTACTTCTAAGTTTATAGTTATATATACAGCGTATGTAGTCGCGCACTCAGTCCGCTCTTAGCTATCGACTATTGTTTATGAGTCGTATTATATTTACAGTCTCCGATATTTTCGCCGAGAATTTCCTGTATCGGATAGCGTTCCCCAAACTCTCGGCTTCTACGAGCTGGTCACTGTTTGTGGTTTTCAGACTTCGCTTACCCAGGTTTCAAATCGTCTCAAGCGATTAGCCTAACCTGCTCAAGTGCCTAGCCACCTATTAAATTTAACGACTTGAGGCTAGGCTCTCCTTTTCCTCAGCGAAAACAGCCACTTGATACCCACACATGCAATCTGTTTCTCAAAACAAAAGCCCCAGTCTCTTTCTCAACAAGGGTTAAGGGTTAAGGGTTATTCAATGCCCGCAAAATTTTTAACCGTCCTCTCAACAACTTTGCTACAAAACTTTCTTAGCTCTGTAGCTTCTAAAGTCGTTTATTTTAATGGCCTACACACGGTCGTTACTCTACCCTATCTTGAAAAATTATTTCGGAATTATCGATCGTCCTTCTAACAGCATCCCTTTTTTTTAGGTTTTGTTCTACTCTAGACTTCTTATTGAAAATTCATCCACATCTTACAGTAAATTAAATCCGCGAATATCTCGTAATCGCGCACATTAAGGATGATGTCTACTCCTAATTATCGCAGGTATCTTTCTGATCGCACAAAAATTGTATACAACTAATATGGTTACTTCATACTCGTCTAAATTTTTTCTGGCGTACCATTCCTCCGTAATAGAATGTCTAAACAAATTTCCGGCTAGAATCTATTTCCCTAGTAAGATTTCAATCAATCAGGCGAGAAAAGAGATGAACAGAAATAAAGACTTCCCCAACTAATTCCTGCTATTAAATAATTCCCCGTATCACTAACTTAAATTTTTTTTTCTTCACTGAACAAAATTTAAGGAGTTTATTCGAACTAAATTTAGCGTAATGAAAATCCGTGTAACAAACGTCGCGGATATCTCCTTGTTCAAATTTGCATCACTTTTTACATGGGCAATTTAGACTTGTATAGATCTCGACGTGTACTATTCTAGGATGGATCTTTCTACACCATTCGCTTCATAATAACCTTATTAAATAATACATGAATGTGCATCTTAAAAAAAAGAATATAATATGGCCAGCCATTTGTGGCATCGCTGGCCGCCCGTATATGGCGTCAGTTTGGTCTGGCCGTTTCCCCAGCCTGTATGGTCAACCGCAACCTCCTGCTAGCCTTCCTCAACGAAATTCCATCATCTCCATCCCTCCTTTTCTAAAGAAGTTGATGTAGTCATACCTATAAATACATTTCCCATATAACTAATCTAAATCTTTTAGCGGAACCAAATTAAGGGATCAATCAATAAAATATATTGTCTGACCTAGACTTTTTAACGATAAACTTGATTATCACTGCGTTTCGTCGGGACCAATTTCCCATCGATTATTTTACCGGTTAGAATATCTAAGTCTACTTTGGCTACAACTGCTGCTCTTACTTATACTTAACTCTCTATCATTTATTTACAAAAATTTATCGGGGCACCTTTCTTTGAGCCTTACATTATCTTGGAACGTCCTGAGGTTTCAGCCCTAGTCGTAAATAATCAATCTCGAGGTTCCGCGGTTGACAGAGAGCCTTGTTCCACGGTCTGCATTCTGAGCTTATCTAGCTGCGTCGAAGAGTTGGTCTCAATTGTCGAACACATTAGATTTTATCGTGTGTTTAGAAGTTGCTGCCCTCTTGGTCTGGCGTCTAGGGCTACGATCAACGGTTCGCCCGACTTGTTTTGAAAACATAGCGCGATTGAATAACCGCCCAAAAGAACCTGCCACCCCCGAGCCCCAACCGTCACGTGAAAAAAAAATCTGAAATTTCCGACGGGGAAACAGTCCTTAAAGCTCATCACAAGCAATTAAAGCCATGGTTCGACCCACCAGACTATTTACGGGACTACATGCGTATTGAAACTGATGTGCAACCTGAGTTGCCTACTGTTAATTATGAGGATAGCAGTGATTCAGAGTTTGACTATGCATGTCCTATAGATGCGGTAATGTTAAGCGAGAGTAACCCCGATTAAGGTAATAACGAGTGTACATCTGTGTCAAATTGTACTGCTGTAGAACTTGAATTGTGTAGTGATTCATTGTTTGATGCTGATTTGGTCATTGAATTCAAGGAGTTGCGTGATAAATATTTGTATCATGTTGAGAGTCATGTCAGTGTTGATCAGGTTGCGGAGGCAATTAATGAGGCTGAACGTAGTGTCTTGAATTGGAGTTTCAGCAGCGGGGGAAATTGATTTTGTTCTACCGGAAGAGAGTGCACCCAGATATCCAACGCGAGAACTGGACGACGACGATGCATCTATGCCGGATACGGTAGATAATGTTTCTCCAATCATTGCGGAGGACTCCAACAGTGGAAGTAGCAACGGTTCATTGAGTAGCTTCCTGCTGTGGTTAGAACAGTCGTTGCTTGTACATGGAGAACTTGTCGAAAGGATTGCTAATGTGTCGCAAACGTTGAATGATGCGTGGTTAGAAGAGGTCACTGATATTTTATCGTTAGGAGACTTACATGCGCGAGATGACCGAACGGATATATTAACCAGAATGAGCAGACATGTGAATCATGTACGTGAATCTATAGCAGATTATAGACAAAATGAAGGTCGTTATGGAGAACTCGTTTTGAACCAAATGATAATGATGAGGTTATTGATGAAGCGTCGGATAAGATTGAGGAGCTGCCCGTGGATAGCTCGAAATTGTGTCGAAGAGTAACGCGTTCGCAAGGACCTGTACAGGAATATCCGAATGTACAAAAATCTACCTTAGAATATAGAATTAAGTAAATCTTAATGTTTTGTCCATTTTAGCGTGTTGTTTTTTGAATAAAGTCTTAAGTGAATTTTAATGTGGTAGTTGAATAGATAGTTTCTAACGAGGTTTTGAATTGTGTTGCAATATGTAAAGGATAGAAATAGTTGGGTATTTTAATGTTATGCGAGGCGATAATTTTTGTTCCAAAATGGTTTATTATTTTGAATTTGTCATTTTAGTTTAGAGTTTACGGAAGGCTATAAGTGCGGAAGGAGAAGGTGATAAGATTATTATGTCGTGGAAAGCCGGAGCGGAGGTATGTGCTGCGTTAGGATGTGGACATGTAAATATATACGTTAATAGATTGATGTGAACAAATTGTGTAAATACTTAGGTTATATATGTATGAATACTTTAATGTTTAGGTAACTATCATTTATCTGTTTTATTTGTTTCTTTTGTAGGAAAGCCTCAAATCTCAGAGTCAAGAGTTAGTCTCGAAAGCCATGCATCCAAGATGAAGTGTTGAAGTGTTAATGTGCCGAAGTTATTATATATTATTTGTGTTCATTGAAAGTGTAATAAACTGTTTTAATAAGTACTCGTTAATATCCAGAACCTATACGATCCTGTAGGCTAGTTGGGTGTTCAGAGAGCCCCAACATCTCCATTAGTAGAGCGAGGGAATAAATGTTATGATAACTGAGATTATAACTGAGAATTCAAATGCGACGATGCATGCTAATCTCAATTAAAGAAACGGTGTCAGCAATGCTAAATTTATTTTCAAATGGGCCGTGATAATCCGCTTAACTTAAAGTAATTTTCATTTGTACTGTGGCCAAGCATCTGCGGCTCGTGGGTGCAGCAAAACCATATGAAAATGGCCTTTCTCGGAATATGCGTGGTAAATGCAGGTAAATTCCTTTGCACTCTGTAGGAACGACAGAATTTGGTTTAACCGCTGTAATATTGAGAGCGAACTGCTGCAGTGAGTGCGGCAACGAAGACTTGCTGCACAAATGTTCCAGCGGAAAATTGTCGCTTGGCCGCGAAAATTTTTACCTGCGTAGCCAAGAATTCTCACTAATACTGATTACTTTATTGTTACTAGCGGAGCTACGAGTTCTGTCAGGTGTTGATTACATTATTGTTACTAGCGGAGCTAAGAGTTCTCTCAGGTGTTGATTACATTATTGTTACTAGCGGAGCTAAGAGTTCTGTCAGGTGTTGATTACTTTATTGTTACTGGCGGAGCTAAGAGTTCTGTCAGGTGTTGATTACTTTATTGTTACTAGCGGAGCTAAGAGTTCTGTCAGGTGTTGATTACTTTATTGTTACTAGCGGAGCTAAGAGTTCTGTCAGGTGTTGATTACTTTATTGTTACTAGCGGAGCTAAGAGTTCTGTCAGGTGTTGATTACTTTATTGTTACTAGCGGAGCTAAGAGTTCTCTCTGATATACTGATTACTTTGTTACTAGCGGAGCTAAGAGTTCTGTCAGTGTTGATTACTTTATTGTTACTAGCGGAGCTAAGAGTTTTCTCAGGTGTTGATTACTTTATTAACTATCTGAGATACGGGTTATTTCAGATCATGATTACTTCACCTCTTGCTGTATTGTACGATCCCTCACTGTACTAACAAATGCAAACATCAAATGAGATCACTTGAATCGAATAAGTGATCGAATTAACATTTATTATGAAGTAAAAATGACAACAAAGCTTCTTATTGTCGGAACATAATCTTTTTAGCTGTCGGCTTCCCGCGTCGTATGTTAGTCAGAGTTTGTTTAGGAGAATATTGAGTGCACAGCCTGGATTACAGGGGAAAGTTGGCTGTCGTCTAATGCATTTCGTTATTAAGAAGATGATTCCGTCTAACGTGGTAGGTTGACTCTTCGATGCAGCATACACTTGGATTTGAGATTATTTTCCAAACACGATATTATTTGCATGCACGTACGAAAAGGCAGTTCAAGGAGATGAAATAAGTACACAGTAATCCATATTCTGTCATATTAAAGTCTAATGTTTAAGCATGAATTGTTTCCAGCTGAAACATTTCTTATTAAATTTTGAGGCCGAATCGTATGATTTAGTGTACCGAAAGAGTTGATATATATGATGACAAGCTTGTAAATTAACTATCGTATTTAGTTTACGCATCCTAAATGTTAATCAAAATAATGTATTGATCATAATCCTTAATTATTGCGTAACTTGAAATCTCACTCAACCGAAAAAAAAATTTCCGGACCTTGTGCAATTGGCTTCAAATAACAGGTGTAGTCAAATAGAGTAGACAGTTCTCTCTTCAGTTGTCAGTCATGAACTGTAATTTGCCGCACATTTTGTTGCTGTAAGCAAGACTTTGGTCTCAGTATCCGAATTGAACACATTTTCTGACCATCAAGAATGCCCATAAAAAATTAATTGAACAATTACTGAACAAGTCTACAATTTGATCACACTACTTCAACACTTCCATCTATTTGCACTGGCGTAGTGACTCTTGGTAACGTTCATTCTTTTGACTATTACCATTGCAAAAAATTTAAATTCACGTCTCCCAGCAAATGCTGAAATAATTTCTGGCGATCGTAGCTCCTGCTGAAAAAATACGCTTCTTGAACTTCTTCGGCGACGCGTATCATCTCCTCATGAAATTTGCTTCTTCCAGTGAACGAATTAAGCAGAACTTCATGACCTTTGATCTCTATTCTAAAAACGGAGGCACTCTAGGACGATAATTACGTTCACTTAATGTAGCATTACTTTGCAACCCAGTTAAAATTTTAGGCCGTGGCGCGCGTGTTTATCGGCGTGGAGGGCGATTATAAGCCCAGAGCGGCAGATTGGCCGTTTTTCCCATATCTCGGCGATATGGTAGACTCCTGCGTTTGGTATTTTTTTTAATCCGAGACGAGACGAGACGAGACAACAGGCTCTGTCCCGGTTCGCAATAAAAACCGGGACAATTTTCAGCCTTCCGTTGGAATTCCGGGACGATACCGAGACGA
This sequence comes from Hyalella azteca, assembly GCF_000764305.2. NCBI lineage: Eukaryota > Metazoa > Arthropoda > Malacostraca > Amphipoda > Hyalellidae > Hyalella > Hyalella azteca. The sequence continues at coordinate 191,109 of NW_025941261.1, read as the reverse complement.
GACGAGACGTCCCGGTTAAAATAGGTACCTTTAAATTTCCCGGAATTTACAGTCATTTTAACGAGACATAACGAGAATAATCAATTATTGATGTGGTGTAAACTTTGGCTTACCGTCATACATTTATACAGAGCTGGGCAGCGCTACTTTGAAATGCAGCGGCCGCTACCGCTACATGCTCTAAATGTAGCGGGCGCTACCGCTACAATGGCTTAAGTGTAGCGCCGCTACCGCTACCGAAAATGTAGCGGCCGCTACAAGTAGCGCGCTACTGCCCACCTCTGGTAACAACAAACATGTTGACACTATTAACAGGCTGAGGTTGACAACATTACACCGAAATTGTTCGTAACGGTACAGTTTTATTCTGTAATTTATATTATGTATGTATCATGTTGATTTTTAAGTAATATTTAATACTATTAAGTAAAATCTCTAAAGGCTTTATCTATTCATGTAGCGGTAGCGCTGTAGCGGCAAAACCTCGTATCGCTACTTAAATATGTAGCGGGCGCTACCGCTACCGCTACAATTGCTTAAATGTAGCGCCAGTACCGCTACATGTAGCGCGCCACTGCCCACCTCTGCATTTATATAATAACTTGAGACGTATCCTTTTACTATTCTGATTGGAGCTCGGCAATTGAAATTATTTTTGCGACGAATACATGTCGTGGTTTAATATGGTAGTTAATCTAGACAGGCAAATAAAAATGGAAAAACACGTTTTTTTTTCAAAAATTGTGTTCTATGATGGTTTGGAGGCTGTCTCTTATACACATCTAGATGTGTATAAGAGACAGCGCTTACATTCTCCAGTATCCTAGTGAATTTTGCACCATTCAATGAAAACAAACGACAAGAACGTATCGAAATGATAGCACAATCAAGTGCNCTCGTTATGTCTCGTTTCAAATCTGTCTGTCTCGTCCCGGTTCATAATTTACCGGGACACAAGTTTTAAAGTCCGGGACAGAAGTCTTGTCTCGGTTCATACGTTTATTCCGGGACAAATTTTATCCTCTGTCCCGTTATTTTTTTCCCGGAATTTTCTCGTCTCGTTTCGTCTGTCCCGGTTCATTTCGAGAAAATTATTTCGAGACGCAGGAGTCTAGTCCCGACTCCCAAGTAGCCCTGCTGTGCGGAAATGGCCGCCATTTTTTTTTTGGATTGAGGTATGTAAATTCTGCAAATAAAGTTTTCATGCTGACACTTGTCTGCCACTTTTTTCTAAGCAAAATTTCTTAATACAGCAAATATTTTTTTACTACAGACCTTAGCAGAAGTAACTTTTCAAAATATTGTTTTTCACCATTTTTTTCAGGAATTTTTCAAAGCTAGTAAATGCAGTATTTTTGAACTTCCTTTCTACTACATAGATAGGAAAAATGTTGATGTTTACGCCACTATATTTAGTTTTGCAATATTCCAATTAGTTTTGCTACTAAAACAGTTTTACGCCGTGTTGGAGGACTGTCCCGAGTTACCCTGCCTGTCCTGAGTACTCAGTGAGTAGCCCCGGTTGACGGTACATCTCAACTGCAAAATACAATTTTGTCAGTTCAGCAAGGTTCCTGTCAGTGTCACAATTGGGTATTCTTATCCCCATTGATAAAAAATCCTCATTGATAAAAAATGTTTCCAAATACTAATTAGGATTTGTATATACTGGTACTTGATATGCAACTCCTGCATGGCATTGGTTAAAAGCTCTTGCTCTTCTATTGTGGCCAACTGGCCTGGTCTGGTCATGACCTAGCAGGCTAACACACTTCTTCTGTCTTCAACCATTAGTTATGAATCAAAATTCAAAAGAGTAGGTACTATAGCCTTATAGGCTACTTGGAAAACAGCATCTGCAAATTGCAATCACATTATTTTATGAGAAATGACAAGAATCAAAATGCAAATTCTTGTTTGAGGATCAAAAAAGAAAAATAGAGTGAATAAAAAAAAATTCTCCAAAAGACCCAAGGGCTGGCAAAGTGCTAGCCTAGCCATTGCCTATAGTTGGTACCTAGCACTGCTAGGTACCTGGTGGCCTGTAATCTGTATTTTATTCATGCATTTATAAAGAACAAATTCTTAGGTATAGCCATTATAAAAGTTTCATGTCGTAAAGTCAAGTAGTCAACCATAGGCTAAGTCCATAACAAATCCTATAGGCCTCCTACCTAGCCTATATAGGCCTAATCAAGATTATTACTAGCTAGGTAACCATAAGGTAAGCCTAGGTATTAGCTAATTACTTAAGGGGACCGGCTACCCTAAAATTTTCAATTTTGGCTTTTCCGGTTTTTGAGCTCATCTTAAAGCTGAAATTCTGCTCTTTCCAATGGTACCACTGCCATCGCTGTACGCCAATATTTACGTTCATGACGTCTCTTTAAAGGGAAGCGGGTGGCAGAGTTCTTTAACTAATTAGATATAAAGTAATTAGCTGCTGAAATCTTTGAATATAGTTTCTACTTGAGTTGTGCTGCAGTTACATGCTTAGTCTCATCTTAAAGCTGACATTCTGAGCTTTCCAACGATACTACTGCGATCTATGTACGGCAATATTGACGCAGATGGCCGGGCTTTAATGGGGGGCGGGGGGTGGAGTTCCTTCACTAAATAGACCTAAGAAAATTAGAGCGGCAAGACTACATATCTTGGTGTATCTGGCATCTGAGCTCAGTTACCCTCCTAACGTTGTACGTAGAGGTGCGCTACAAGTTGCTGCTAGCATCCTTGAGTAGATTAAGCTACAGGAGCCTGTAGTTTGGTATCCATGCTACATTGAGTGCCTATTTCGAGGCGCTCGGGACTTTGTCGCGCCGTCCTGAAAAGTTCAACTTATTGTCACGGAAAACCTATCTCCTCCTACAGTTTTCAAGCTACAGCAATGAGACATATACCATTCGATTTGTAATAAAAATATCTATCGAACTGATGATCACTTTTTTGAATTTCAGTCTGGTTCGTTTTTTATATGGGGGAGAAGGGGGGGGAGGGGGGAAAAATGAGAAAAAAATGAGAAAAATTGGAAAAACGCGTATAAAAAATAAACTAAGGGGAAAATGAGAAAAGTGATCATCAAATCTCTAGGTATGGTCTTTACAAACCGAATGATACGTGTCTCGATGTTTTAGGATGATATTTGTAGGAGGAGATAGATTTTCTAAAGTACCCCTTTTTAGCCGTTTTCTATGAATTTCACGTTTTCTATATATTTTTTCGAAAAATTCATACGAGCAAAATGTTCTTATATTTACATTTTGCATATGTATGCGAAGTTTCATGATGATCGGATAATAACTGTAGAAGTTTTTCCGGAGGGTAGCCGGTCCCCTTAATAATAGAAAACATTAAGCGATTAAGGAGTTCAATTTGAACCAAATTACCTATGAAAGCATTTGTCCTCATTTAACATCAATGTTACCTACTCATCTGGATAAAACAAAGATGTTCAATGTTTTTTCTGCATTTCATTCCTGCTTACCCAGGAAACGAGGGTATATGCTGATGAATGCGGGCCACAGTCGATTCAACAACACACAGTTCATGCAACACACAGTCCGTGTACGGTGTACAGTACACTGTTGACTGTAGTCACTGTACAAGGTTTGCCTTCGGCCTTCGCCATATTTATGGCAACGGATGTTTGCGATATTTAAAAATTAATTGGTTTCTAAAAGACTTTTCTTTTAAAATGAAGCTTAATAACATCTATTTTATATTGCAGAAGTCTACGGTGTCTAAATTTACTATTACTTATGACAGTAGATAGAAATGCAATTGTAACCCTTCATGACATGATGACAAGGTCGAGAGTAATTCAGTCATTGCAAAAAAGCTCCAAATTCTTTGTGAAACTGTGTGGTAAAAAATCCAAGGAAACTGGTGAAACATGCAATTGACCTGGTCAAGGAAGGAAACGAAGTGTCCGAACCAAGCACTTGGTCAAAAGCACGAGGGAGAAGTTGAGGAGAAACCCTCGTCGCTCAGCTGCAAAATTGGGGTACTGACTATCTGTTCTGTTCTGTTCTTCGATGGATTATCGGAGTGCTGCGCCTTGGACGATTCACTCCGGAAGCAGCTGTTTGTTAACGATTACGGGTCAAAGCGGTGGGTTGAACTGATGAAGTTTTCAACGGCTCTGCAGGTCTGAGGCCAGGTAGGGCTGCTGGTGATATCTCCTCCCAGAAGGGTTTCAAGACTGAGTACAAGTATCCCCTGGGAGTTTATCTGACGTCGCAGTTGGGAGCGGGCTTCAGCGTACTCTGTGCAGACTATGAGATAGTGATGTGCTGTTTCTGGCACTTGGCACGAAGGGCAGAGTGGTGATGGGGCTTGGCGAATCTGGAAGAGAGACTTGTTTAGTGGAGCAGTGCCGAGTCGTAGTCGGGCAAAGAGGGTCTCGAATCTGCGAGTCTGCAGCATGTGATGAGCCCATGGGTGAACTGATGGCTTGATCATTCCCAGAGCAAACTGTCCTCGGATTGATGTCCACTTCGCTTGCCAAAATTTCCAGATGTTACGATGTACCACTGACTTCAGCTCGGAGAAGTCAAAAGGGACTTGTGCTGTTTGGTCTGCAGACGTGGCTGCATGCTTGGCGGCTTTATCCGCTGCCTCGTTCCCGTGCAGACCCGCGTGACTAGGTACCCACTGTAAGTGAACTGCTCCTGTTGGCAACAGATGAAGGTGCGCTTGAATGGTGGCCACGAGCTGAGTGTAGCTGCTGGGGAATGCTTGCTGAAGAAGCTGTAGTGATGAACGGCTATCCGTGCAAATAACTGCAGGCAGTGTGCGGTTGGCGGCTAAGTATTTCAAGGCTTGGAGGATGCCGTAAAGTTCAGCTGCAACGATTGTGTGGCTGGGGTCAAGGCGCCATCCTCTGATGTGAGACAAGGATGGGATTACCACTGTCTCTTATACACATCTAGATGTGTATAAGAGACAGAATGTAGATCGCTGTGTAAGAAATTTTGAGTTAGTCATATCAGAGAAAATTTGTACAGCAGCATCAGAAGAGGTAACTGACACTGTAGCCGAACAAAATTGGTCCAAAAAGTACTTGTCTACATTGAACCAAGGAGGCAATGGGGACACCAGAGGAGATGCAAGCATATGCGGCACAGGGATCTGCAAGGTGGACATGATGGCACGGGCATGAGAGATAAAACTTATTGGTTGGCATAGTGCTCTGTTAGGTAAGCATGGGGGAACATTTTGGTGAAACAATTCAGTTACTATTGGGCAACGGGGCAATTGTATCAGGCGAAAGTAATATTTACATAATAATTCATTCCTGTGTACTGAAAGAGGAGGAATGTGAGCTTCAACCTCCATTGAAGGTACCGGGGTGGTTCTTCTACAACCTAGAGCAATTCTCAGACAATTATTTTGTATTACATTCAGTTTACATAGATTAGTTGGGGCTGCAGAANAGAGAACTCTAGAAGCAACACGAGAGGAGATTGCCATGGCCTTTTGGTAAAAAAGACAACGAGGAGAGGATGCTGGATGCGGGCCCTTACATGAAGCGCAGCATGGGTTGTCGGCATTGCAGTTCTGCACGACATGGTCAGGGGAGGAGCAATGGGCGCAAACTGCTAGTCTTCGACAGGAGATGGAACCGTGGCCAAATCTTTGGCAACCGTAGCAGCGGGGCGGGGGGGGCAAGGTAGGAGTGTACTTTAAGTGAGACATTATGGAAGAATACCTTGTCTGGTACTGCCGAGGAGCATTCTATTGCTATGCGCATCGCTTGAAAACTGCTGTTGTTTGGATCTGCAACTACATGGCTTGGGAATAGCTTTTTAACCGAGAGGATTTTATTTGCATTTTGGTTAGCAGGGAGGGAAAGCTCGGCTAGGAGATCATCTGCGGTGTAGCTCAGAAGGTATTTGTCCTCTATATCTGTGAAATCGAATATTACTTCCCCTTGGAACATGGCTGGCTCTTTAGGGATACGAATTTTGTATTTAATTCCGCTGTGTTCATAACAGTGATCTGAGTTGGTAAACTCTTTTACTTTATTGGTCAGTACTTCCCCCGTGATTAGGGTGCCCTTCAAATTTCGGCTAAGGCTATCAGGTTTGATGAACTGTAGTGCTGGCCAGCTTTTGGAGATTTGGGCATAGAAGTTGAATGGTAGGGCCTTTTTATCTTCTCGTAAGTCGTAACAGAAGAAAGGTGGTAGAGGAGAGACTGGCCGGCAGTGTTTCATACTGGGTGGAGTTGTTTGAGCTTGAGGTAGGTTCTGAAGAAGTTGGCGAAGGAACAGGTTTGGTATAACCGTGAAGTCTGGGCTTCTTGGTCTTGGCAGGTCTTCCTATCACTGGTGAGTCGGAAGGGAAGCCGGCAAAATCAGAGGTGTCCATCACTGCTTCGGCGAAGAGGTCTTCTGTCAGGCCAGGGCCTGACGATGATTCGGCCATACTTTCCACCTTTGAGTGTTCTTCACAGTTCACACTAATTCGGTAATCCCTAGTAATATAGAATTTGCACTGTGTTTCAGATTTGACTACACTCTACAGCACCGTGAACTTTGGTTGTTGAGCGTAAGCACCACACATCTTGCCACCATGAACGAACAAACGAAACTCGGGGGGTACTGACTAAAACCCGGAGAAGCGCCGACATGTGGAAGAGCCTTCGCGATGACATCGTTGGCGCTCCAAGTATGAACGCGTTCAGGAACAGACTAGATAAAGCTATGGAAAAATATATGTTCAGATTTGAAATGCCTAGCGCCATATCGAACCCCGGAGGAAGTCTAGTAGCTACTTCAAACTATCGTCAGTCATGTAAAGATCCGGTCAAATGACACGATTTTAGATCTTCTGTGAACAAGGCACGAAAAGGAAAAGAATTGGCGACAGGCCACTTCAGCGCCGAGATCACTATATTATGTTATGTTAAACTGGATTCAGGATCACATCCCAGCTTTCATTAGCAAAAATGAATGGCCCTCAAGAATCCCTTATTTGTATCCTCTCGACTTTTCTGTGTGGGCTATTTTAGAGAGTAGGGTCTGCAGAACACCTCATGATTCTTTGCTTAGTTTGAAGTCTAAATTGACACGAGAATGGGACTTGATCCCTCAAGAAATACCACATGATTCCTGTGAAGCTTTTCCGCGTACATTGGAGGCCGTCATTAAAAATAAGTGTGGTCATATTGAATAAATATGTCTGAGAATTGTTTAGGTAATTCTTGGCTACTAGCTCATCCAGTAAAAAAAAACAATGCACAAATTTGTTTCATTGAGAAATAACAAAAAACATGCGTAGCCATAAATATAGCGGGCCCTGTATAGAAACATGGACTGCTGGCCCAAAGGAGAGAAAATAGACGAAACACGTCCAACGTTACATCCCCCAGTGGTTATAATAATAATAATAATAATAATAATAATAATAATAATAATAATAGCGGTTTCAGCGTTTATTAGGCCGTAGGCCTGTCGCCGATTCTTAACATCGCAGAACTTGCAACACACAGTTCATGTAACACACTGTTCCTGCAACACACTGTTCCTGCAACACACAGTTCATGCAACACACAGTTCATGCAACACACAGTTCCTGCAACACACAGTTCATGCAACACACAGTTCATGCAGCACACACGTATTGTAACACATACCTCTGGCAATAAAGAGTTAATGCCATGCTTGAACTGAAACGCGGTAACACAGCTTTGATGCCATCTTTGAAAGCATGTAGAAAATTACCTCCTCAGAATAGCCCAGAAACTTTAATAACTGCAAAAAGCCTTGTCTTAAGCGGATCCTGTTTTACTTAGCAATTTTGTTGAGTGGAAAAAGGAAATACTCTGAACTAAAATGGGCGAAGAGACCAACTATACTATATATTAGCTGTGCAACAGTGCAAGTAATAGCTGCCTTTTCTGCATGGTAGCTGTCGAAGAAAGGGAAGCGCATTCTAGCGATTTGTTTATTTTAAGATAATGCAGTGTATTCTTACATCCCTGTTATTATTTTTGTCAATATTTTTAATTTGGTTGATTCCCTGTCACTTTATTGTGAAAAGAATATTAAGAATTTTCGATCTCATATTCACTGTCTTCAGCGTCATGCAGTGTGAAACATAATTTATCAGCACGACCACGATCTATCTGTCAAGTCTCAGACTTTTGTAGTAGGATATGATGGAATATTGACAAGAGCCTAATGCCAGTAAAAAGTAATGAATAATTAATTAAGAAAAAATCTGAAGTCCTTAGAATTATTTGAGTTAAAATAGTTGCTTAATCAGGGTAGAATTCTAGATCCCTAAATGGAAGACTTTTTGTTACCAATTTAATAATAAATGATGCCTTCTATCTTTTTAATAATTATGCCTATAGGATTTTTTTTCATGAAACGTGAAGACGAAACAGAGGATAGTATCTTTCTTTGAGTGTTCAAATTCAATGCATTTAAATCGCTAAGCAACACTGAATATATTGCTGAATTTATTTGAAATATCGATAGAATTCCACGAGATTTTATTTTGAAAGAAAATGGAAAGGGAAACAGTTTTGAGCTCCGACATTTCAAATTTATTGAAGAACTACAATAACGAGACTAGATGTGCAGTGTAAGCATGAATTCAAGGAATATATTTTTTCATTACAAATGCAGAATCTGTAACACTAAAATTTTGAATTAAAAAAACAATCAAGTTAATTAAGAGACCTGCATATCGTGATATTTTAATTACATCCGCCAGTTGGTGTTACTGTAAAATAACATGAAGTTGTCTCAGTAAATGCAGTTCTGAACAATTTATAAAATAAGACTTTCACGTGTTTTTACTATGAAGAACTGCAAATTAGTTTTTCTAATTTTTTTAGGCTATAAGTTTTTAGACTACTATAGACAATGTACAGAATCTTATTTACCTATACTCGATACGTTTATGAAAATCAATGGTGAGTCATTCTTGTTCTTCTAGTCTACCAATGAATGATGGTGTTGCCATTATCTGATAGCGATCACAATCGTGTATCGGTAATGACGATAACCGATGACCATTTTCGGTCACCAAAAATATTATTTCTTTGTTACCAACGCTCGAGACTCCATTAGAGATGGAGCATGCACCCGTGCGGTGTGAGTCTATAGCTGCCGACGTCATCCTTTGAGAATATTGTGTCAAACAGGAGCACTAGTATTTTTTTAACCGTATCTGACATCCAGCATCTTTCATGTAATGAAACTGAAGATACTGGGTTGTTTTCATGAGATATTTTTTGAAGAAGATGAATCATTATAGATTCCCGCAAATGTAGCACAAAAATAAATCTCAACAATTGTGTCATCGATTACTTTTTTAGGTTGTAGAATATAACGATGTTGGTTGAAACAAATATATGGCTTGGCAAACCTGTCAAGAAGTTGCATATATATTGTAAATAAAACTTTTATGAAAATGATTTTACTGATTGATTTTGCTTGCTTAATTAACAATTATCCACAGAAGAAATGTTCTTGGCGGTACCTATAATGGCTGATGCATGTTTTCAGTTTGTAATTTCTTACAATTGGAAAAAGTAGGGGGAAATGAATATAGCATGAATTACGCCTAAATTCTAGTAATTTTTACAACGTTTATTGAATCGTCAGCTGTTGAACATGCAGAGGACATTGAAATTATTATTTGAACGGAGGACATTAAAATTATTAGGTGAACGGAGGATATTGAAATAATTATTTGAACGAAGAACATTAAAATTATTAGTTGAAAATTAATATCAATAAATATCAATTTTAGTGAAAATGGTTATTTATTACGAAAAATTGTCGCAACGAGTGAGATAATGTAACTAGATTACTTGTGCTACTATAATAGTTTATAATGGCATATGTGAATAATTTTATTTATGCTTGTCCCTTATTCATTGCAATTTTTTATTTGTTTCATATTATGCAGTTAGAATATTAGTCCCAACTTGGCATTTATTTTTACATTCAAGAAAGACACCTAAATAAGGTGTTCAAAACTAAGAAATTAAGTGAAAGAAAGTTGAACGTGAGGGTTTTTAATGGCATAAGAACACAAGGATATTTTGGATAATATGTACCTACATGAAGTTTGTTTTAATAATATTATTGTTTTATTCATGAATTTTATTCACACTTTCCTCCAATGCTAAATGGTTGGCCACGAATCGTATTTTAATGTATGCGGTAACGGAAAATTTATTTTGCAATTAATCAAAAAATGAGCCTGGTGCTTCCAACCGGTTTCTTGTCACATTTCTTTTATGAAATAAACAACGATCCGTTCCAAATTTTAGGAAGCGTCGAGATTCTCAGAGTGTAAGTTTATGTTTAAATCAATCAATTCACGTAGAAGCTGAATTTTTCAATTATATTCAAGTGAGAGGCAAACTTGAAATAAGTTTCAGCGTTTCAGATGAACGAGCAAAATTATCTTCAAATGAAATTCAATACATGATCAATTTAAAGATCGTAGTAATACATATTTTCTTAGTGCATCCATCAAAGTGGGAAATATACCGTACAAACAGCACAGGGAAGTCCACTCAATATGCAAGAATAAGAATCTATAGCATATGAGACTGAAAATGCTTGAACGTAAGAACTTTCTATCAATAGTACTCGGTATAACTTGTCAAGCTGGGACTTTTTGCCCGTACGCATATTTTGCTTGATCTTTATGGGCTTAGGTGTCATTTTAAACGTCACTTGAAAAAAAGTATTTACCTAATATAGCTGTCAATTCGAATACATGGTGCAGACTTTTCGGATCTATCTACTGGTATCATTAGCCGTATCTTTCGTACCAAATCAATGGGCTGTTGTACTATTAAGGTGCACCTCAATGGCGAGTCTTCGCAAAGTCAGTTTCAGTCACTAATAATGCAGGCTTAGTGGTTGAATTCGTACATTGAAACGCATAGCCAGGTTATTAGTGTTAACCCCAAGTCCGATGGACAGCGTTCTAATTTACTTTGGAGATTTTAGTTCTGATAAATACCCGTGATACGTGTAAAAAATGTACGCCTCCGCTTCTGCTGTTAGTTCCGAGCATGGGCCTGCAGTCAAGCTAGGCAATGGCAGCATCACATCTTTTAATGCGATGCGGGGATCTTAGTTTGAAAACATAAAAGAAAAATCATTGATTTTGAACGGTTACGCCCCAAAGCCATGGCTCCTCCTTCAGCCGCCACAGAGCCTCCCAATGTTGACATTAGGTTGGAAGCCGATACGCTTCAGTCCTCTGAGAAAAGTTGACATTTCCAAGCAATGAAATTATTAGACTGCATTTGCGGTCCCTAACCTACTTACAGAAGCCGCCTACTTCACTCACGCAATAAGTGAAGTTTAGAAATTGATTCATATTTGCATCACTACAATGTTGAATTATTTTAAGTTGTAACCCATTGATGCCGAGAATTATTTTCTGAATTTTTTTCGTTTTTTTTGTGAGAATATTATCATTTGTGATGGTAATAAATGAAAAAAATGTTCATATATTTATTTTTCGTTGTATGTGAAAAATTATAGCTTGGTTCCATATGGAACCGCTCGGCATTAACATAACGTTTCTTCAAACAAGACTTTTTATTATAGTAAATCAAGCGAAGTTCTCCATAATGGATAATACGTAATATACGTATTCATAATGGATAATACTGATGATTAACCAATCATATTAGGTTAAAATTTAATTTTTAGCATGGAATGCATCCATTCATTCAGAATGGCTAGGAAGGTTGTTCAATTTACGAATGTTTGTGGGCGCGTTGTCCACATAGCTTGCATATACACTTGCTTCTGATGTCTCTTTGCTAGCCGATGTTGTTGATTGCTGTATTGCACTTCATCTAGGATCGAAGTAGACGAAGGGTGCACTATAGACCCTGATTGTTTTATTTAGGGTCTCCTGCATTATTGCTCTTCCTAACCGATCTTTTCGATAAGTCATTGCAATAGCCATTCTTTTTTTTAAAGTTTTTTGAGAAGCCAAATTAAACCAAAATATATCGCACCTATAATATGTTGGCCTGGGACCAATTGCATCATATTTATGGGACCAATCCATTTTCCAGCCCATGATTAATTTTTTTTCATTAGATACACCGATTGGCTTCAATTGCAGAAAAATATCTGATTTATCTGCTGCCCAAAGTTTATAATTAAATTTCACGGGCTAGCCACGTATATGTCGTAGCACAAGGTGGCCATGTCGACCACAGTTGACTTTCTTCTCTATCGATAGTCATTGTTTTCACATTTGGTGATTACTGTTGCTACAATAACTATTCTCGATAGGCGAGCGGAATTGCTGGTGGCTGCGTCATCTGAGTTATCTGAATCTCAGTCTGTTTCGTTTACCGCTGTTTCTGTGAGAGGTTCAATAGCAAATATTTGACCTTCGTGCTATTCTTCTCTCGAAATCTTAATTATTTCAAGTGATGAACTGCCAAAAATACAATTAGAAAAAAAAGTGACTCGGGATGAAAAATCGTATTGTGTTCATCGTACCTACTTCATAATATTTGATTTTCGGGTTATATACTCCTAACAACTCTAAAGATAATAGTTCACTAATAAATAACAGAAAAACTGTAGATCTAACATCTAAATAAATAATTTCTAAATCCAAACAAATTTTTGAAATGCAATGCGTAACTATATCACAAAGTAATCTACTGGGAAAATGAGATGACCGGAATGCTTACACTGCTGCCGAGCAGTTCCATTTGGAACCAGGCAAAATATTTCATGATCTAAATGACTTTAGAAACATTATATCGCGTAATACCATATACAGAACTAAAAGTACTCTCTTTATCGATAAAATTCTGCATCTAACTTATAAATAATATATTTTTAGAACGAACTACTTACGTTTCTCTGTATTGATGTCATGCCCTCCTGTCTGGCACCCGGTATTTACAATCTTTTAATGTTAACTGAGCAGGGAGTAGTCGGCGCAGCAGAACCAAACGTTGCCAGAACACGTACAAGATGTGGATCAAACCTACGCATCCACTAGTTAATTGATTTGACCATACAATTTTATTATGGATCCATTTTTTCCCGCTGGTTCCAAATGGAACCGCTCGGCATTAATGGGGTAATCTGCATACTCATCCGTTGTTCAAACAATGACGATGAGTTCTAAAGAAACCCATAGATGCCAGGTATTTAAACCTAGTATAACTATAGACTTGTGTTGGAATAGCAATAAAGATGCCTGAAGTGGCTTCAAAATATTTCCTTGCTTATGATTGTTTTGCAAGAAACAAGTATCCTAATTCACAAATGAGTATCTTTACAAATTTATCATCATTTGTACATGGTACAACTTGACATACCACAGAATAGACCTATAGGAGTATTGGAATAAAATGTAAAACATTCCCGCTGGCCATCGCTATTTTCTCACGTGTCCACCGCAATAGCCTTGTTCTATGAGGCATAATTCAGGAAGACGACATTCCCCCTCGTTGAGTCTAAGAAGAGTTTCCTCGAGTCGACAGAGAGCTTGACAAATGGTCTCTTCCATTTCCGACCACCATGCGCCTTCGCCGCCGTATAGTCGCTATAACGCCGGAACATTTTGCTGGTGATCAAAGAAAATAAGTTAAATTATTGAGAGATGAGTTTATAATGTATCATCGAGATTTAAATTTGCTTTGTGAGAACAAAATTGTAGTGTTTTGCTGTAATTATTAAACGGTGGAATTATTTTGACACTTTATTTGGTCAAGAAAACGGCCACAGATTAACAATTACAACATCGCCACACTTATTACTACCTGCAATGCAAAATAAGCCAATGTAAGCGTAATATATTCCATAGGTGTCTTCACCTTATTAGAACATTCCTCGTCTCGCTCAAAAGTTTAATATAGATGATAGAAAATAGAGGGCTCAATACAATGTATATTGAGCTCTCTATATATAATCGTATATATAGAGGGCTCGGGTGATGGTTTTAGGTTGGGACTTGATTAAGGCATCCTCTTTGCCTGGTTGCTGGTTGTAGATCTTGACTTGGTAAACAAGGCCTCTTGGATCTCGGATGCTGGTTCAAATTTTTAGTTTGGTTGTCGAGGTCTCTTCGTGATTAATGGTTTTAGGGTAAAGCTTTGCTAAAGTGGCTTTATTTATGGAGCTGTTTGGTTGTTGGTTATGCGTTGGATAACGAGACTTCTTCTCTGAAGCAAGTTGAATGATGTAACTAGTCGCACTAAACCTTTACATTACCAGCTTATAAGAAAAAACTTGGTTACCGCAAGCAAAATTTTTCCTGAAGCTGATTTTAGGATGGCACTTGTGTAATGAAACCTCTTCTATATATGGTTGTTGGATAAAACTACCCAGAAGTGGTTTGTAGGTTGAGACTCGTAGGATAAAAAAGACCTCTTTTCAAAGCCGGGTTGTTGGTTGACAGTTGGTTAAAAGGTTTGATCAAGGCTGATTTGAAACCGAGATGTGTCCTCAGTGGTTGGTTGACGGCAGTTGGCCAAGCAAAGGGCCGCGGTGGGAGGCCGAGGCCGGGTGGCTGTAGCCGGCGGCCGGGTCTGCGGTGTGACGCAGATTCTGTGTAAATCTGAGCATTATGCAAATCAGGGACCTGATAACAACTCCAGAGCCTGTAGCAATAACGCAAAAACCGACGCCTGCCCTCGGATATTACGAGGTTGCAGTGGCTGCAGTCGCACTGCTCGGCGCTGAGCGAATAAATGAAGAAATTGAGAGAACTGCAGGTTTAGGGAGCCACATATAAATTATATAATTAAAACACTTTTAAACGTTTCAGTCATTTTCGTTATTTAAACTGCATATGAAACTACAGTAGTTTCCTGTTGGCAAGTGAAGATTTATTAGATATTAAAAACAGCAAGTAAAGCCAATTTAAGGGTTTGCTTCAATTAAATTTCATTCCACAACTAGTACTATTTTCTATCACAACAGAAATTATTCCCAGGCTTATTTTTAATAAATATTTTGCTGGAACTTGCCTGTCAATTCGAGAGCAACGTAACGTATCACGAAGTTTAATTGTGTTGGCTTTTCATGAATTCCAGTTGGTCAATAAGAATATATTGAGCGTCTTTGCTTAATTTTTCTGTTTTATGTCTGCATAATCAAATTGCAATCGGGAGAAATAATTTTCACCATAAACTTTCTCTTTTCTCGCTTTTCAACGCAATGCAAGATTCCGATAACGCGACACGCGACCTGTTGTCTAGTCTTGACCGCGGTGATATCTCTCAACTATGCTCAAGTTTTTAGTTACCACTTGATTGTACTGAGGAACACATGCATCTAAAATCTGAGAAAAAACTTTTCACAAAGTAACCAGTTGGTAATGGCGCCGTTCTAAAATAACTGTGTGCTTGTAGGAGGGCAAAATTCTCAATCATGGCATCAAAGTGTACGGAATTCTGTCTCGTGTGTACAAGAGTTGCTGTCGTTGCTGCACGAGGAGCCGTGATAGGTTTAGGCGCTGCTCGCCTCGGCAGAAACAAGCGGATTACCGACGCCTCGGCAACCGGATTACATGAGGCGCCGGAACGCAGACCAAATCCGCGAATGTGATTTTTTTTATAGTTGGTTTTGGAGGCTTCCAGTGCTTCGCGAATGTGATGCCCTTGCTCCTCAGGCTTGCGTATCAAAGCTATTGTCTGGAGCTTTTATTGCATTTATGAAAATACCAAACGAATAAAATCCTTTCAATAAACTTTTAATTTATGTGCGGTCATATCATATATTATAAGGGAATAGCATGTAGTATTATATTAGAAATATAAATATAATTTCATATTTTTGATATAGCGTAGCTCTGGTAATTATAGTAATGAATGTTCAGTGATGCTGTTTAAAGTTAGAGTTGGAGTGGATGTACGGCAAATCTAATATTTTGAGGTGAAGTTCAGTGATGTTTGACAGAAATTTGACAAGAAACGTATAAAGTATAATATATATCAAATTATAATTTCCGTTGCTAAACTTTTTTACTTTGATTTTACTTTATTAGAAAAATTAGCTTTTGATGATATGGGAGTGTCGCTTTAATTTATTTACTTCATATTTAAGGGAATAACGGCGCTTTTACCATTTGTTTCGATCGAGCGTATGAAATCCAAAACAAAAATTTTTGCCTCTCATGCTTCGCTAGAGAGTACGCCAACGTTCTTTCCTTGTAAATGGGGAAGAAAAATGTCCCTTGTTACATTTTCTGCTTTCGAATTAGAATTTTTTCAGTAATATTTCTCAATTAATAATTTCAAAATACACTCCAGCCGCGTTAATCAAACCACACCCTAGCATAAATAAACAACCCGTGATGTAGCAAAGGTTACTTTAACATAGAAATAAAGACCGAAAAAAGTCATTGCTAATCAAGACCAAAACAAAAAGTTGTAAACAAGAAAAGACGTTGGTAGCAAACCCTCAACGTACTACCAGAAACCGAAAAGAAGATTTGATGAAAAAATGAAAAATTCTTACATAAAATGTGTAAAAACCGAAGGCTCGTACAAGATTCGATAAGTATCATAGCCTTAAGTTTGTACTGAAATTCATATTGAGGAGAATTTTCAGGTACCAATATTGCCTTGGTATGGATGAAAATATTCCACTCCTTTGATCCACCCTTGAACTCTCAAATTTGGAATTGCGTAAATTATTTCGGAAAGTTCATTCTTCAGATTTATAATACAAATTCATGGAACCAATTTAAGAGCGTTTTTTCTCCCGATAAATGCCTTATTGTTTTAATATACAGCTTGTTCCACACGTACATGAGCAGAACACATTCGCGCCTATAGATTAAAAGAACCTCGCGCAAAAAGGGGCTCTATAATAATAATCATATTATAATAACCTTCAGGAAAAGAATCCAAATCTGCACTGCCCGCAAGAGACGACCTATAGGTTCCTCTGGATAGTCCGGGTGCCAGACTCTTTATTTATTCATGGGGTCGGAGTTGAGCTGTATTATCCCGTGGGGAGAAGAGTTCAGTGCGGATTATGACGAGCTGCCGTCGTAATGAGGCGGTCGAGCGCTGACTGCTGCTGACGCGGCGACGACGCTATCTCCATGCCAGGACGACGCACCACCGCTCTCGTAGGGGATGATAACTTCAGGCTGCGATAAAATCGCGCCATTTAATTAGAGTGCAGATGTGACTTTGGGGTTAGGAAGTAGAGACACAGCTAGTGAGGTGGTGGGCATATCGTTTGATTCAGTTCAATTATGCTCAACTAATTCGAACGAACGGTTCAACGAAAGCTTATTATTTACGTGAACTACTTTAATTGTCCTACACATGAAATTATGCTATGAGATATATAGTTTAGGTATGGATAATGATGATATGGTTAATATCTATTTCAACCTCTCTATATTTGAGGACGAGAATGATTCACAATTAACGTACCCTATATAAGTGCGAGGCTGCGAGTGAAGGAAACATTTTTTAAATTTGCTAAGTTGAAAAATGGAATTCTATGCTAATTCGTCTGTAACTTGACTACCATTTTTTAGTGATGTCTCGCAGAGCAATTTATCTGCATCTGGATAATAATATTTGATCCCAGTGCAGAAATCGTACATTAACCTAATGGATAGTTCCTTTCATATTTTCCCTATTCATTTGAGGACCTAAAATAAATTACGATTCAAACTGAGATGTATGTTTCTATTCACGCGTAAGATTTTATATCTAATTAGTTTTCACCGATATCCGTGATGACACTCATGGGAATAAATGAGTTATCGGGAGCACCAGTAAGATCCTGATATATTATTGGTCCTGCAAGAGCTTCTATTCCATTAGGTTAAGTGTTTGCGGCCATACGAGGGACCATTCCGGTGACTTCTTCAGCCCGAATAGCTAAAGTTTTGACGAAATATCCCGACAAATATTACATAAAATTTCACCGAAGTTTCACACTCTTCGGTTATCAAGGAGGTCGTGGAATAAACAGTGCGGGGCGGTGCGTTGCTCATTGAAACGTTGCTCATTAATCATTTTATTTGCCCGATATTTCCATGATATTTTTACATCATGCGTCCTTCCAAGCAAGTTCCTATGTTTCTTCTTCTTATCTATTCTCAAATGACCTGCTATGCTATCGGAAGATTCGATTTCTCCGTACATTAGGAGCTGGCTTGTTATCTCGGCCCCATGCACTCCCGAGCGTCCTTATCTCTTGGCAGATTCTTGGCGCGGCGACCACAATAAAGGCGGCCGTAAAGAATAACTGCGCCGGCATCTGCATAAATTAGTGCACTAGAGTCTTCAGCTGCTGCGACGAGAAGCCTCCAATACGCATTATTTTATTCATATTGTGTGCCCGGCGTCAATAGTTGAAGTTTAATGCAAATTATAAATGATATGAAGACTTTACTTCAGTCTTAGATATACCGAATTCAGAGATTATGGATGGATTGTGTCTCGACTGCTTTTTCAAAACATTCCATATAGACAAAAATGGTAAATTTTATAAAGACTGTTAGATAATGTTTGTCTCAATATGCCGACGCGTTAAAGTCAATGCAGACTGTGCATGGCTTCAGATTAAACGGACATCCATAAGGAATAATTTACACAACATTATCATACTTCCAATTTTATAAATGCAGTTTTAAGTGTAGAAATCTACTACCTCTATATTTGGATATGAAGGCTGATATTTCGGTCTTGAGGCTAATAAAATTATTTCTGCTGCCTTCACGTTTACGATGGTCATCAAAAATCCACGCTTTTTACTACGAACATTAAATTTACAATCAGCCACTCAAATTTGGCTACCATGCCGGTTTTTCGTCGGCTAAATTTTTTTGTTCTATTTATAATATTTGATCTTATCATTATTGGTCATTAGAGTCAGAAATACAATAAGAATACGGATAAGAGATATAAGAATGAGAAATACAGAGGTTGGACAAAATAAAGGAAACACCTGACATTTTGATATGGTAAGTTTTTAGCATGTTATAAACAATGAAAACTTGACATATTTTTAAGTCTTAATTTTATTGTTGCTGCTTATTGATATTATCTACTTGCATATATATTTTTAGCAAATTTTTGTGCCTATAACCTAATTTATAACCTGTGGCATACCTCTCAGACTTTAAAAGAAGACAAGTTGTCGGCGCGCGTATAGCAGGTGCTAGTGTGGCAGAAACTTCCCGAATGCTTGACGTTTCTAAAAGTACTATCTCAAAAGTAATGACTGCTTTTGCTCAATCACTGCCTACGATGGGGAACGTCATCTCTCTAGATGATAATTACCGATCCATCCTGCAGCTGGAATTTAAAAAAAATTGGTACGAGGAACATTCTAATGAAGTTGAGCATCTCATTTGGCCACCACAATCACCAGACCTGAATATTATCGAGCATTTATGGTCAGAATTTGGTTCACGCAGACATCGTCTTTAAAAGAGATGATGAGAGTTTTAACTGAAGAATGAGTCAAAATTCCTTTGGAAACAATTCACAACTTGTATTAATCAGTAATTTGGAGAATAGAGGCTGTAATTGATAAAAAAAGGTGGACCTACACCATACTAAATATATTTTGGACTTCTCAGGTGTTTCTCTTATTTTCTTTCACCACTGTATATCAGCACTTACTAGTGAAACTTCAAAAAAGAAGTCGAAAGGGGCCATGTCTCATTTCAAAAGCCCTTATCTCCAAGGCTTTAACGATTCACCCGAGCGCCTTTTGCGCTTTACAACTCTTTTGAATTATCCGCCTCCAAAAGGTTGTCGTTTTTTCTTCGACTGAGAGGGCGCAGTTCTTTTGTCTTCTTTGATTTAGTGAAGGAAGTGGCGCAGCCTCGGCTGATATGCGCCTCAGAGAGAGCCAAATTGAGTGTGAATTGTGGTAGAAAAACATGGCGACTGGGATTGATTCGGAAATTTTTTTTTGACTGTTCCGTTTTGACATCGGTATCAGACTGCAGATAAAACAGTTAAATGAACTATTGAGTCGCTAATTTATGTGAGGTGCCAAGCTACAGGTGCAATATAGCCACTAATTTTGGTAAATGAAATGTCAATAACATGCAAATCAGGAAATGTTTCTTCGTTTTTCGTGGAGTAGACATAGATGGAATTTAAATATGTCTACCATCTTCCATCACTAGTTGATCGAACTGTCTAAGTTTTATGGTTGCATCTGTCTATTTATTTCATTTTGCTTTATACACCGTCACTTCTCATTTGTCAGCGCGACAAATTTCACACTTGCTGAATGCCGATTGAAAAATTGTTAATCAATCGTTCACAGCTTTGTAACTTTTCGTTTGCTTAGGGGTCGGAAATTTTACCACTTCGTTCTTCCGCTTCCGTAAAAATCCCCCGCTCGCCAGCGCCGACAAATCGTTCGTCATCGTCTCGCCAACTCTATTATGTGATCGTGCCGTCACGAGGGCCTGCCTCCCTTGTCTCGACCCTCACCCGTCCTCAACAATGTCTCTAGATGCGAACCGAAGTGTCGCTCCGTGTCGATGGTGGTTGTTGAATAACAAATTGCTTTGCAACACTGCCAATTCAGTTGAATGTTTTCCATGACTAATATGCTGGCGAAAGTCACTTTGCGGTTCATATGTGCCGAAAAAACTAAAAAAATTTAGATTTCGGTTTTGAAATTTGATGTTTTGCGTCTAATCTGTTAACATTTGATTTGTTAACTTTACTAGCATGAAGCATCTATGAACATATAATTTAATTTGAGTCTCTGTCTGCGTCTCATCCATGCGTTTTTTTCCTTCGGTCAGAAGTCATATGTCAATAACTCACAATTTATTAGCATTTTGCTTCTATGAATTCATTTTTTAGAGATGCCTCCATTATACTTACGCCTCTATCTAAAGGCAAGATTTTAATTCATATCAATAATTACAGTCATGTGCTAAATATTTAAAATATAACTTAGTACTCACTGCAGTGAGTGACCGAGAGCGCATTTTCTTGTCGACGAAAACGTGAAGTCACGGACGGACAGACGGATAGACAGATGGACGGACGGACATGACGAGCACACTAGCGCCATTTTTTCATAAATGAGAAAATGCACTAAAAAGATTGCAACACATGTAGGCCGATTTCAAAATTAGCTTGCCGAAAGTGAATCGACTTAACTTTTGCCGATGATAGCAACATTAGCGGATTTCTCAATATCAGCACGACTGAAATGTTACACTAAATAGGGTTTAAGTTCTTCCAAAAATTGATTATGATATTTTTCATTCAAATTCTCGACTTACTCACATCATTGAGCGAGCCGAAAGTGAGTTTGTGACTTAACAGAACTTGATTGGTGTTGTTATTTTATTTTACCAGAAGAGTTGATTGATTTATTAGGAGTACAATAATAGTGATAATTTTTCCATGTTGTTGCTACAATAATTAATTGAGAAGTTCGTTCTACTCTACGAGATTTTTGTGAAGGGCTTCGAAACTATGGCGCGGCTCGGAGGATTTTTTCATGCAGGAGAGGCGGATGGATGACTTCATAACAGGTCGATCTTCTCGCGCAGACCCTCCACAAAATCCGCTGCAATAAAATAACGGATCGCCGCACTCAATATTAATGGCTGCAATAAAAAGAGACAGAGGAAGATACATCAGCAGCGCCAGCCAAGGAGGAGCGCGTCGTCATCAAGATCGTCTT
This sequence comes from Hyalella azteca, assembly GCF_000764305.2. Taxonomy (NCBI): domain Eukaryota; kingdom Metazoa; phylum Arthropoda; class Malacostraca; order Amphipoda; family Hyalellidae; genus Hyalella; species Hyalella azteca. The sequence goes on along the minus strand of NW_025941261.1, from coordinate 169,433 downwards.
CAGTAACCAATAACTAGCGACAGCATCACCAATAAATCAATCGAAATATACGCAAAAATTATCCTATTGATGAACTGCATCCGGACATAAAACAGAAAATCTTACAAATTATTGTAATAAGATTGTTTCGAAAGCTTAAGAACTGTGCAAGATTCACAAGTTTTTTTTTGTGACATATATAGCCAGCGTTTATACTAATAAACTTATGAAGCAGCACTGCTTAGGAAATAGCCTGTACTTTTTTTAATTGATTTCTGATAACACAAGCAAAATATACGTAAAAAATATAACATCCCAATGAATACATGGTACTTATTTTTATATTTCCTCAAAAATAATAAATGTTTAGTTTCCAAAGCCGGCCAATTAAAGTTGGTACAACAATTTTTAAAAATAATTTTTTTAACTTATCACAGCATACATTAAAATTACTTTTATGCAAACAATACGGTATAAATAATATGCAGTAAATTGCACAGGTGTACACCTTAACTGTAAACTTCAAGATAAATAAGCAAGGGACGTTTCATTCTTCCGCAAATAGTTTATAATTTTCCGTTCCGGAGTGAGCCAGGATCCGGCCAAATGAGCGTCCTTATCATCATAGCAGGAAGGCATAACGTCCTGCAATCTCTTACAACTACTATGATAATGTGTTAATAAACAAGTTACCCTTAGCCAAGTCGTTTGCTGGCTACTGCTATCCAGTGGAACATGGGCGTATTCTTTTGGTTGCGTCAACGGTGTCACATCGCACGTCTGGCAGCCGTGCACTAGGCCTGATTTCGGCAGGGAATAGCGCCAGCCAGTCAGCCGTTCCTAGCTCCACCCATCACAGGAAGCTAACGTCGCTATCAAGAACACATTAAAATTCATTGGCCTTAATCGGTAGGGACAATCGGGCTTTGCGTGGGATGAGGAGCTTTGGTGGGGAGTGCAGGGATTTAGGAGCCCAGCTGCAGTAGGAATCACAATGAAGTCGCACGTCGGCAACGGATAGGCCAACAATCGCTGAATTGAATTTATCGACTGGAAACGGGGTGCAAATGTGATCGCATTATCATTGACCGAGAATTAATTTGTTCGGAGTGCTATCGTGACTTGCGAGTAGCGGTTGCCATTGTTCATTGTCACTGTGACCATTCGGATGGATATTGGTGCCTCAACGCCGCATTGACTTGCTTTTGTTCCAGTACCGAAATATTTCAATATTAAGAAAGAAACTCGCCTTGGTATTCTGTATTTTATTAAATTTTTGCTATTAAAAGATAATACTGGAACTGGATTGAGCATTTCTCTTGTTTTGCACAACTTTGCCCAAGAAAGTTACAGCATGAGCACAAAAAAAATCCAATTCAACTTTATGGCATTGCTTGACCAACACTGGCATTAGACCAGCCTTTTAATAATCACTAAACCTAAAATTATTTTGGACGAATTCTGGAGATAACCTACATCGTTTTAATATGTTGGATAGTAGAAAAATAAGAATTTTCAGGTAGTAAAAGAAAAAAAAGCACGAAACCAAATATAACTCTTCAACAAGATCTTGCGTCGTACATGTTGTATGGTCTCGAAAATGTCATCTGCGAAGATCGCACAGAAGATATCTTAACAAAAATATTTTACCTTACCAAAATGCCTCGATACCAAACGGTGTGAATAACATTAATAAATCTGAATGAAAGTTGAACTTTACAAGTTTGCTGCAGGTGAGGTAACCTTACCCTTAGCCCCTAATATTCATCCAGCAAACGAGCCTTACCATTGAATGACGACATGAGGTTCATTTTTCTCATCAGAATAACTAAACTCCTTGGATTACGAGCCTCCAAACACGATGCCGTCATTACCTTCATTGCCCACTTCTGACTCATTCCTAACTCATCTTGGAAACTGAGTCAAATTACCGCCTCAGACCGGCTATACCCTCACTTATAGTCAGCCCTCAGTCGGTGCGAACTGCCCTCACTTATAATCAACCCTCAGTTGGTGCGAGCTGCCCTCACTTGTACTCAGCCCTCAGTTGGTGCGAGCTGCCCTCACTTGTACTCAGCCCTCAGTTGGTGCGGGCTGCCCTCACTTGTACTCAGCCCTCAGTTGGTGCGAGCTGCCCTCACTTGTACTCAGCCCTCAGTCGGTGCGAGCTGCCCTCACTTGTACTCAGCCCTCAGACGGTGCGAGCTGCCCTCACTTGTACTCAGCCCTCAGTCGGTGCGAGCTGCCAGACTCTAGCCCTCTTCCTCGCCGCCGCTTCCGTCTCCCCGGATCATCAGTAATAATAACAAGACTATCAGTAGGCAGCCCGGCGAGGGGGGACACTCCTAAAAAGATCCTCTAACGTTATTATGTAAATTCAAACGATCGCGTCGCTACCATCACAACTGCATGTCTGATATGATGCGCAGTGATTTGTTTTCTGTTAAAAGATTTGCACTCTGGAGAGCAAGATTTGCTGTCCTGAATGCATCCAAGTTCCTTTCTTAAAAATTAACACTAAAAAAACAGGAAATTGTATAGTGAAAATTAGTATTAAATTTTTAATTATAAATTAAAAAGGAAATTATCCCTTAAAAAATTGGTACTGCTTAAAATTTTTTATTTTAAATTTCATTGAATATTTGTATTGTAAACTTTCTACTCCCTCGTTTAAATAGTTAGAAGCTGATCTCTATTGAAATAACACTTCACTTTAAATTATAAAAGCCTATCACGAAATTTCAGTGTCAAAAACCGAACTGATAACTGTTCGACCGTAAAGTTTAAGAACGTGTCAACGAGAATATTGCATGGAATGTTTGTTGAAATTCCAATTCAACTTATCGATAGGTTAAAAAATTACCATGTACATTTCAGCGAATAAAAAAATAACTATTAAGTGCAGCAATTTGGTTCATCCAATTGGGACGTTTTTTGATCAATAGTAAAAAAAATATAAGTTAGAAGTTCTGTAAATATAAAGAAAATATACATTCAAAATTACGCACGCCGGTGCATAATTTGCATAAAAAGTTATGTGTTATCGCGGGTTCGCATGAGAAGTCATCATGTGGTCGCGTGTCAAGTTCACGCTCACCGGCTCCAGTAATGCTGCCACAAAAGCTCTGTAACTAAACGCGTTAAGCTGAACGAGGTATGGTAACGTGCGTGACGTGTTATACAGCGAGCTGCGTCACGTTCTGTTACTTGCCGTGACGTGTTATACAGCGAGCTGCGTCACGTTCTGTTACTTGCCGTGACGTGTTATACAGCGAGCTGCGCCACGTTCTGTTACTTGCCGTGACGTGTTATACAGCGAGCTGCGCCACGTTCTGTTACTTGCCGTGACGTGTTATACAGCGAGCTGCGCCACGTTCTGTTACTGTCTCTTATACACATCTAGATGTGTATAAGAGACAGCTTCGGCATCGCTGTGTGCGCTTGTGTGTCATACAACCCTCGGCATCTCTGTGTGCGTTTGTGTGCCATACAACCCTCGGCATCGCTGTGTGCGCTTGTGTGTCATTCAACCCTCGGCATCTCTGTGTGCGCTTGTGTGCCATGCAGTCCTCGGCATCGCTGTGTGCGCTTGTGCGCCATACAACCCTCGGCATCGCTGTGTGCGCTTGTGCGCCATACAACCCTCGGCATCGCTGTGTGCGCTTGTGTGCCATACAACCCTCGGCATCTCTGTGTGCGCTTGTGTGCCATACAACCCTCGGCATCTCTGTGTGCGTTTGTGTGCCATACAACCCTCGGCATCTCTGTGTGCTCTTGTGTGCCATACAACCCTCGGCATCTCTGTGTGCTCTTGTGTGCCATACAACCCTCGTTGTTATACAGCGAGCTGCGCCACGTTCTGTTACTTACCGTGACGTGTTATACAGCGAGCTGCGCCACGTTCTGTTACTTGCCGTGACGTGTTATATGCTCTGACTTCTTCTAAACGAGACCTGAAAGAAAAGATCAAGTAAAGCGTTCTCGAAATAATGAACAATCATGCTGAAAAACATCGACTGAAAATCAAATATTGTTGAAAATCAGTTCTTTGCTTGGTACTGACATCAATCGATTGGTTCAACACGGACAGCATCATCATGGTACAAAATCATGAGAATTCCCCCGAAGATTCTTGCTTCAATGTTTATAAGTGACGATATATTTGCTAGCCGTATGAGTAAAAAATCAAAAAATGTAAATTGAGTGTTTTTTAAGAAATTTCGACACCTAAACTTGCGTTTTTCTTCAGCTAAAGAGATTCTCAGGTCCTCTTCTTCAACTTATCGAAGAAACAAAATATCCGAATAAACGAGCAATTGCTGTTGAACAAAATTATAAACGACTCATTAAGCCGTATACACTTAGATGCGGTTTTAGTTAAATTAACAATTCTCTTGAATAATAATATGACTTATTTTGAGTCGGTGCTACGTAGCACAGTTGCATCAACGGGTCTCCGTGGAGCATGAACATGAAAAGATATATTGCAGTTGTGGCTTGCTGTATGAATGAATTATTCATGCTTTATTCCCATCCATCAGACTCCGAATACAGCCTGTGTTGAGAGTGCGAGTTTACTGCCCTGCAATGTCTCCTCATACATGCCATACAATCCGAGCCTCCAATCCTATACTCTAACTATGAGGATAATTTTTGACTACATTCCACTGAAACGAAGGATTAATCACATTTGGTTTTCTAAAATGAAGACTGAATTAATATCTCTTATTTATATTTAGATTTTGTATATGTATTTTTAGTACCTCTATTGACATTGTCTACATAGCAATTTCGGAGCCTATTAATTAAAGTAGCCAAAGACTCTACTTATAAAACAGCGATATGCCCTTCCAGGTGGTACACTATCACTTCTGGAGTCTTGAAATAATTTCTAGAAGTGCTTTTTTGTCCGCCAAAAATGTTCCCTGCCATACATGAGGTAATCAGGAAACGATGCGCAACTGATGCTACATGACACCCACATGTCCCCAGAGGCGCACAGTTTGATTATATAGCGCTACATTAATTCATGTGGTAATCTTCGTACATTTAGTGGGACAAAATGAGACAAATATCAATATTATCGACTATAATTTATGGTAATAATGGTAGGCGGTAAATTACTGGAGGTACGCGGTAACTGCAAGAACCTCATAGCCATACTCGATCAAAAAATCATGAGAAAACCAATACTTTACACAATTAAAACATCAGTAAAAATTATAAGCCTTCTGGGCTTATCACTATACAAGCCAAATAAAATTTAGTAAATATCAATAGATTAAGACTATTAAAATTTCGTTCACTTGCATATTTTCGCCAAGAAATAAATAGGGTGTCTCAAGGCTATACAATTTACGTCGGTAACGTTTCAAATTGTTTTAAGTTGCCCGTTTGTCTCACCACAATCCACTCAGGAAAACGAATGGGTCCTATTATCCAAATATAGACACATTCTTACCAAAAGCTCGAGCAGAAAACTAGCCCTTTTGTGGGACAAACTGGGTCAGGATGACCTACGCAAGAATGAAGAGTGTATCACTATTCGGAATATGACTCACTCATGAGTCCGTGTTGGATGAATGGTGAGTTCTCATAGATTTACAGTACCAATTATTTATTAATATCCCGTCATTATTGACAACTTTATTGTATAGCAGTCGGAATATATTTTGCGCCCGAGAATCCAAACCTATTTTCTCATTCAAATCTTACGAAAGAATTAAGAGCAGACAAATACTAATCTTTTGCGTGTACCTCTTTGCACAATTACTAATAAAGCTCAAAATGCTACATGGTTGTTCGCTCCATGACATAAAGCTTCGGAAACGAAGATTCAGTTGAAATTCTTGTCAGAAAATTTCTAGTTCAAAATTCTCAAACAGAAGTTCCCTAAACAAAAAAAGTTTCTTTTTTGTCCGGCACCATCTTCAGCACAACGTCCACGTTCCATAGTTATATTCAAACTATCGTGACATTTTCAACTTCCAGATTTGTTAAATAGTTTATAAACCTGGTACAAACATGAACTGAGAAAAAAATATAACCTTGTATAAAACCCAGAAAAGACGCATGCATGTCTAATTAATTATATTTAAAATTTTTGAACAGCTGTAATGAAAATAATTTCGTCAATGTGAATAATCTAAAAGATTATTCAGAACAGTTTATAGTGAGTACATGCAGTGCTGCAGGGCCTCAAAATGTCATGAGGACTTCATTTCAGAATAAATTGCTTCGGAAGCGCTTTGGCAATAGCATTTGTGGCGCGTTCGACCATTCTCCGTCTAGTAATCGGTGAAAACAAACGAGCAAAGTCCCTAGAGTTTTGTGTGCCGTGCTGCGTGACGAATTTCTTTGCAGGGGCAGTCCGGAATAAGAACGGCAGAGACGAGAACGTCTTCACTGACAGGGTGGGCGTCAGTGTGTCATTGGCGTGCACTCAATGAAAGACAACTGAAAACATTACTCATGTTTGACTGGGTTTCAGTAAGTGAAAATAATGATCCAATAAAATTTGTACATATATACAGTTATGCAATGAATTGTCATTACACTAAAAACAACCCATCGGTTTGCATTAAGTACTGCAACAAATAAATTGAAAAGCCGACGCCCTTTATATCAAATATGCGATTAAGCGCATTTGCTATAACTGCTGTATGGAAGAAGATATCTGCAAGATATATATAGATATATATATCAAGATATATATATCTGAAGATATATATATCTTGGTGAGGCTTCTTGTTTAATTTCTTTACATAACTGATATAAAATTGATTTTCCTGTCACAGCAGATATCTTCTTCCATACAGCAGTTATAGCAAATGCGCTTAATCGCATATTTGATATAAAGGGCGTGAATAGATGAAATATTGCATGAATGGAGCTGCATGGTTCCGACGACTGCTTCTCATCGGCTACAATATTTACACGGAATAAATTAACGTATACAATGAGATGAGCCCGGCAGAAGATCACCCTTCACGAGGCTGCAGTCCAGAAGAATATAGCTAGTATAATATCAAACTGGTGGGAGGGCATTACTTCAAATTTCAAATTAAGGCATTATTTCAACCTCAAATTTCGTGATCAACGGCCCAGATCCAACGAACCAGCAGATGATGATGAGGTCAAATCGGAACGAAAAGTCTCGAAGGCTAACATGGTTTTGAAACCTGAAGCAAGAATCTTCCCTCACAAGCATATTTCCTATTACAAAAATATGTGAGGATGGTCGACTGGTGGATACGATTAATAGAGTTCCTGAAGGACAAGAAGAATGTCATTCACTTTGGGAAGCAGCTAAGTTTAACGGAGTTACATCGTGCAGAGCCATACATGATTAGATATATTCATGATTATGGCTCAGACGAAAACTCTATAAAGAGAAAAGGGTATATTAAGAGTCAAGACGGCGATCATAAACAGCGAGGACAAAGAAGAATTTCGTTATCCTATCCTGATGCCCAGAAGACAAGAGATGTTACGAGGAATGAAAACGGAATGTTATCTAAATTACTGTCACGCAGGAACACTGCAGTTCCTCATGGGAAAGTTACGGGCAAGATTTTGGATAACCCAAGCAAAAAGATCAATTTCATCTGTACTACATCACTGTACGTGTTAAATGTCAAAGGTACGGGAAAGGGAAAGAGATGACGCCTCATCCGAAACGAAGATCAGAAAACGGGGAGGTGTTTTCAATTGCTGGACTTGACTTAAACGGACAATTCCAAACAACCAACGAGGGATGATCCTAATAGAGGAAAAAGGTTCAGAGGTCAAGATGTGGACGGCGTTTGGTTCCAAATAATATTAAGCGGCAAAGAACGAAATAGCAGCAAGATCGGCAGTTCAATAGCAGAATCAACAGTAATAACAGCAAAAGCAGCAGTAACGATGCTACTATTGCTATTATTACTGATGGTTCAGTAACGACTGAACCATCAGCAATAATAGCATAAGCTGCAATAACAAGTGAACCACTAGCAATAACAGCAATAGCAGAAATATAACAACAGAATAGACAGCAATAGCAGAAAGACTTGAAACACTAGCAGCATCGCATCGGCTAAATGAAAATCATCACAAGCAGCGGCGGCATCAATCACACCACCACCACCACCAGCAGCGGCGGCATCAATCACACCACCGCCACCAGCAGCGGCGGCATCAATCACACCACCACCACCACCGCCACCAGCAGCGGCGGCATCAATCACACCACCACCACCACCGCCACCAGCAGCGGCGGCATCAATCACACCACCACCACCGCCACCAGCAGCGGCGGCGGCGTCAATCACACCACCACCGCCACCCGCGGCGGCGTATCGCTAGCCGTAATCACGCCATCAAAGGTGCGGGGACTTTGAAGCAATTAAGCGGTGGGGGGAGCGGTGCCGCCACTCGCCCCAGGCCACCGGGGGGATCAGGTGCAAGCTTCCTCCCCCCTGCAGGGGTGTGGAGGGATGATGTAAGCAAACGAGCTGCTAAAACACCGCAAATATCGTGTCATGGAATGCGAATCGCGCAGGCGATATATTTCAAAATCTCAATATATTCAACGAAGCTTTATAAGGTTTTGCACGTTTTATCAGTCATAGTTTGCATGCTGGGCAGTTGAAACGCATTAAAAAGTATATTATTTGAATGTTCTAGTAAGTAGATTGAAAACATTTGATTGCTTCTGGTACGAGAAGAAAATTATTTTAAAGAATTGTTAAATGTTTATGCAATGCTTTCAAAGATTAAACGTACGCTCACTTTAAATTGAAAAACTACATATTATAGGAACAAAAGAAACTTAAGGAAAGGAAAAGAAAAACGGCCCGAAATATAATATTCTCTACGTATATTTAAAAATTATTCGATTACCGTAAAAGTTTAATCTTTCAGATCTCCAAAAACTTTTCCTGTGTCTGATTGTTTCTGAGAGGCGCAACAATTGAGCAACAATTTTACGGCGAAACTTTTAGAGGATCGTGGTAATAATATTTCAGAAACTAACAGAGGATCGAGGCATTCATCGAGTATATGCATGTAACTTTATGTTGTGTCATGTGTATATGCTTTATGTGTTTATGTCTTTAAAAAATTCACGAAACAAATTATTCGAATTTTTATTTTCCTATATATAGTCACCAGCATAATGCAAGTCGCTTCTCTCATCTTGAATAATTATCGCTAAGATCTATAGAACTCTTACAGCAATCTCTAGAATTAAAAGTTAAAAATAGCTATGTTATTCCCTAGAAAATAAGTCACCCAAAAAATTGCATCGCACTTTTAACAGCTTTCAATGATAAAAATTCGCTCAAAGCAAACTCGACAGTACAGATAATAATTAACTTGTCAGGCGAAATGTATCAAGTCTCAGGTTCACATCTCTTCCAGTTTGTTCCTCAGGGAGACTCCCATTCTTTTCAAATCGCGTCCAATAATTGGGAGCAGGATTGAGTGTCCTGCTGAGCAGCTGAGGACCGAGTCTCTGCTCAGGCGTGACCGAAGACATTATCGTCCTAGTCCGACATTGACGGCCGCTCCGACTTGCTGCCGCGAAGAATCCTGCTCGATGTTGTGTACACGCGACTCGGTGCTCTTGCTGGTAAGTCCTGTTAGTGGCTATTGTTCTGGGACGTGAATTTTTGGCGCTTGAATCGGTACAGGCGTTATCGGATTGTTCGTTTTCAAGTGATCGGATGAGCACATGGCCATAAACATTCCTAATTTGAATCTAGTGAAGGTTTTCACAAGCCTCTTGATAAGAGACTATAATCGATTTTTGTATTAATTTACGGTGATACGATTATCGTTGAAGCATTGTCTACGTATTTACTACGACTATTTACTCAGTTCAAATGATAACCAAATGAAGATTTATTGATACAGATAACATTTGAAAAATCCAAAGAAGTGTCGTCGTTTGTCAGCCTAGCGCCGTTGTCCGTCAATGTCTGCAGTTCAGTGGGCGCGCAGTCGAGTGGATTCTTGCAGTGCCGCGTCAACAACTGGAAAGGAATTCTGGCAACGGCGCTTGAGTGGCTGCGTGAATTATTTAATAAAGTTTAAAGATTTCTTACTAATTAATAATATTCTCGGACCGCAACAGACTCTTGGACTCTTTGACGCTGACATTATCAGAGCAGAATTGCTATACAAAAATTCAATATTATAGAAATAGTTTGAAAATCGGGATAAAAATATGTGAATTTCAAAGATGATACTAATTTCATGCACCGAACATTTCATGCATGTGAGAATGAGGAGAATATCAAGCACGTTCGATATAAGTAATTCGGCCAATCAATTAGTGTGCTCAGGAGCCAGTGTGGGAAGCGCGCCATCTGTCGGCTGCTCGTCGTATTAAATAGGAACCTCGTTATGACAAAGCCGATAACCGCTGCTTATGCGGTGACTGAACGCAGCTGCGGTTCACGACTCCTAGTCATGAATATTTACTTCTATTTACCCAACTTTTTGCTACCACACTTTTATTAAGTATTTTGTATTTTTATAATGAGGAGTTTTTGAGGTGATTGAAGCTCAAATTTTACAAGTTTTAATTTGATACTTTAAACGTCAGGCCTTTTTTTTATTTTTATACCTGTTTTCGTGTCTCCTGTCCTTAGAATAATTCACAGCGCTGAAACCATTTAGTTATTCAAGTTGACTTACATTAATTCGGGCTCCAAAATATCATGTTGAGTTTATTTTGTATTGTACGTTATTAAAATTAACTTGAAATGTTTACGCTCAAGCCTGTAGGTGAAGTCATATTGCATATTCCTTCTGGTATCCATTGCTCAAATTATACAAGAAAACTCTCGCGCTATAACTGTATAGCTAAGTTGAAATATCGAGCAAGACGTCCTTATATCTGTCACGAACCTCCTCGTGTGCATCAATAGATGCAAGAACACGAAAAATCTTTCAAAGAAATTAAAGCGAGGATCACTTTGAGTGGCAGTTGAGCAGAAGCAAGGGGAAGCGGAGGAAGTTTTAAAGGAGGTGGGGCGGGTCGGAAAAGTTAAGCTGATCAGTAAGTAAGAGGCCGTGACAGCTCTGATGATCGAGTGAGGGAAGGTCTGAGAGACGACGCAGCTAAGGAGGGAAGACGAGTCCGTGGGTTGAGAAGTTGGTGCAACTCAAACTGTAGGAAGAAAACAGATCGAGGTGTGCAATAATCTCGTATTTTAACATGCGACGTAAAATACGCACTATCTTACGATGGATTGTATATTAAATAATTATTGTCTAGGTACTATTCACGTGTTACACCTTGTTCATCAATGTTTCTAATTTCAAGCGCAATTCTTGCAATTTATATCGAGCGTTATGATTCGCAATCAGTTTTTTCATCTTTTCATCATTTACGAAAAGTAGAGTTGATTTAGGGTCATATAGGGTCATAATAGTATGAAGTTTACCTCTTTTTGGGGACATAAATATAAATGCTTTGAAAATGCTTTGAGTTGGATTCCACGCCTAAAGTGTTTTCCAAAAAGAATTTTCAACTATTTTACGCACTATAAGTTTCATTTTATATTGTATTAATTGATGCCTTGTACGTAGCCAAGGATTATCAACTATTTTACTGATTAAGTACCGTAATAGTGAAGCCAGCGATTGCACGGAGTTGTTTCGAATTCCGGCATCGCTGTGTGCGCTTGTGTGCCATACAACCCTCGACATCTCTGTGTGCGCTTGTGTGCCATACAACCTTCGGCATCGCTGTGTGCGCTTGTGTGTCATACAACCTTCGGCATCTCTGTGTGCGCTTGTGTGTCATACAACCCTCGGCATCGCTGTGTGCGCTTGTGTGCCATACAACCCTCGGCATCTCTGTGTGCTCTTGTGTGCCATACAACCCTCGGCATCTCTGTGTGCTCTTGTGTGCCATACAACCCTCAACATCGCTGTGTGCTCTTGTGTGCCATACAGTCCTCGGCATCGCTGTGTGTTTGTGTAGTGATTATTGAGCAGGCAATAAGGACGGTTCCTTTGTGTTCCATATGTTACACCAGCCTGTGGCGCTCCATGCCCCGCTTGTCTGTACAGTCATCCTAAACAAGCCTCACTGCCATGCCGTTCTGTCGGCATTTCTTCTTCTGCAGGGCATTTAATTAAAATTTCAGTTAGGAATTTCAATGATGTAACTTTAACTTAGATCAATTATTTTGCTTAACCGAATTCGTTGAACAAGAACTATGCTCTCGTCACGCTCATGTCTTCTGGGTTGAAAATATGGTTACTTCAGCGAAGATATTAAAGGGTTCAGAGTTTACGTTGTTGAGAAGCTCTTAAAAGGGTTTAATGGGTTTTAATTTGTAAACAATAGTTTAAGAGGCTTAGTTCAACAAGTTTCAATTTACAAGTTTTAATTTAAAAAAAATTAACGCGTTTACATTTTTCGAAACTCTGAAATTTACATATAACAAGTTTATATTTTTCAAGTTTTTACCACAGCATAACATGTTTGCGCAAAAAATGTTTAGCAAAATAAAACACGTTTTAAATTTTTTATTCCTTCAAGTCCAAGCAGAATATTTGTTTCATCCGCTGCGCTCGAAGTGCGCGCATAGTGCGACTGTACTCGCTCACTGTACCAGCAGAAGGGCTTTAGATCACCTCTCCGTGGTGGAAGTCCTGCCAATCGCACGGCTATTTATTCCTAATGATGAGAGTGTGATGGAGGAAACCCTCACATACTTTTGATGATATGCATTTATTCCTTTATGTGGATGAAATAAAAAATAAATTCAAATGTTTTAAGTATTTTAAGATACATATATCGTGCCAATAACGTATATTGTGATATTTCTAGACGCAGAAATCGGTAGGTGAGAAATTTGTGCAGTTACAAACGTTTGTTCAAGCAGGAGTGTCATGAATATTTCGCATGAAAATCTTACTTGAAAAGAAAGTCAAATTATTTCACAAGGATCGGATTAACGATGAGTTGACGTTGTTGAGCAATATTGCTGCTATAATTAAAAGTATTTTCTTTACAACAATATTCTAATTGTTCTATCTACCGCTTTTGGTAATGTAAAATTTAGTATTTCTATTTCCAGATCATGTACATGAGATTCTGCGGCTTACACCATATACCCATCCGGGCCATCCGGTAAACAGGAATATTTTATTTATTACAGCCTAAACAGAAAATTGAACGTATATCCATGTAGAAAATATTGATTTTCGGAGGCGACAATTTTCTATATATGTATGAATATACATGTCCTTAATTTCCACTTGAACGTGTCTACAATCGTGAGGCTAGAGCGGCAGCTAAACATTCAATGGACTTCGAAATGTTATTTTCTCATGTAAAAATTCAAAAGGTCGTCGTCGTCGAATCCGTTTGATTAAATTGAACTCTAATCTGATTCTAATATCTAATCCGTGTATTTTAAGATTTGTGAGAAAATGTGATGTTTAGGATTTCAGCACTTCGTTTTGAAGTTTAGTTATTTCAGCATACGACATTATATACCTGATGCACTAGCATTAACAATTTTCCCCAAGCGCATTTAATCCATAATTCTACGTTTACTCGCTCTAATGAGGAACGACCTTTTACATATGCCTTGCGAGCGGGAGTAACTGAAGCATATTGTTCACTAGTAGCCCGGCGTACAATATCGGTTAAAATAAAGCTGTCGAAGTTTTTATGAACAGTTCTCTGCGCGCGTGTTGGATGCGAAGAACGAGGATATCATTTGCGTGGCGCCGCCTTTGTGATCCGCTAAGCTGCCCGCGGTCAGATGCAGCACTCGATAGACGCGCTAGGAGGGACACATGGCACACCGAGGCGATAATCCTAGCAGTAAATACAAAGCTTATTAGGGCCCTGCCAAACACTGAGGGTCTCGCGAGGGCTTCATGGGCCGGTGTAGCAAAACTTCAGCATGTTTGATGGATTATAACGTACTAGTTGACCTTAGACCGCAATGTGCAATGTTTAATGCATGAAGATTGAATAATGTGACAATCAACACAGACAATCATGACGGGATGATGAGAAGACCTCATTTGTCACTTTTTACCTTGGTTTACACACTGTTAGAAAAATTACCGTTAACGGTATTACTGGCGTTTCAGTGGCCGGTCGGCACGTTAAAAGAAACACCGTGTCGCCGTTTTTATTCTAATTTAACACTAGAAATCCGTAAAACATCCGATAAAAACGGCGGAACAGTTTATTTTCACGGGGCGACCGGTTCTAACAGTGCAGTAGCCTTGGGCGAATAGGAACGTCAATTTGATAAAAATATTGACATGGTTACCGTTGATTTTCATGTTCATTCGAGGCATGATTTTTTATGACTGTCGTTCTGAATCGAACTTACAAGTTACATTGAAATAATTATTTTTTAGAAATAAAACAACCTTGAGTGCGTGTACGAATTTATTTTTCGTTAATCCTTAATGCGACAAAATAATAATGAATTCACATGAGTAGGCAAAACATTACATTAAAAATTTTAAATCGACAAATGTACATGCAAGAGACATATTCTGTTGCATATTCATAATGAAATGTTTCTTTAATTATGATGCTGTCTTCTATAAAAATGTTCACGACATAGCCATGCACACAAGCTCTAATTTCTTTATTTTTCCATTCAATCGCAGCTCGTAAATAAGCTACGTAAATTGTGGCTACTCCACCAGTATCTCTTTTAGCAAATGAACAGTCTCGAGCAGTTATACAAAACATTAATGAGTAAATTCGTTGCGAGTGTGAGTTGACAAAATGATAGTCTATTTGCATAAATAAACTAGAAACGGCCATCTTGAACAGACAAATATCCACATGTCCTAACCAGTAACAATTCTAGGACAAGATGAGTTGAAAAAATGTCGAAATTATATATATTTACTTGCATTTACGCAGTAAGTTATATTCATATTTCATTTATCGTTGATGTTGGATTCATTTAGCTTTAACCGCACAAGAGTACGATTAACGAATTACGATTCGTAGATATATTAATTCAATGCTCTTCGAAGAATTGTTGTACAGTAGATATTTTTCTGCCACCATGCACCTGCTTTATACCTGCATGTAGACTAGTGTCAGCTGCGCACGCTTTGAGGGATGGCATGTCTAACATTTCTGGGACTTTTTCTCGCAATATGTACATGCAAATAATTACATGCGAACATATTTATCAACTATATATTACAAGAGCATCTTTTACAGATCAAGTATAAGAACTAATTAATTAAAACTTTAAACGCATCTCAGGAAGTTTAGAAGTAAGCGAGAATCCTTTATGAAAAGAATTGTTATTAATTCAGGTAGCTTCAGGAGTATAACGTTGTTCCCAACATTTAACTTATACGAGAGTCCAGTAAATATAAGTCTAAAATATCAGTGTTGAGCGCAACACGGTGTCATAGTGGCGCAAAATTAACTGGCGAGTTTTTGAATGCTGTTCTAACGTTGTATTATAATCATTACATCGACAGTAATAATGACTGAAAATGATCTTTCAATCTCTCGCGCGGGCCACGAGGAAACTTATAAATTACTGCAAACGCATTTAAGGAACGCACACAAAGCGAACAGCTGCGATGGAACAAAGGCCATGGCACCCGTTGTAGTTACTGCTAAAAGTCACCCGATATCGTCTATCCCTAAAGAGCTTTTAACAAGAGAACCTAAAGAGCGTGACAAGAGCCGAGCCGCGAGGGAAGGATCGACCCGTGACTCAACTCTGGGTACAAGTTCTACTCAAACTTTGATAAAATCTGCAGAAATTGGCCTGCAAAGTATCAAATCAAATAGGAGGGAAACGTTGAAAATGGAGATTTTTCTTACGTAACTTTGGATTTTTTGTAATTTGGGAAGAAATAAAACTATGAGTTTTGGTGTCATATGGCAAGGACTGCCTAAGGGTTGGAAGCAGAGGAGATGGAGCCATAATAACATAAGAGGGCAGGGAGAGGAGCTAACAATGCCCGTACACCCCATCACACCATCTGCCGACCGAGGGGAACTACGCTGCGTCGCTTCACCACAGCAACACGCCGCTCACGGACCTCTCGTGGCGCAGCCTTGTGCTGATTTCAGCGCAGAATCTACATCAAGAAATCTTTGCTGAATTTGGACCGGCCAACCGTATGGCGGCTAAAACTGGACAATGGGATCAATTTTTTGGTCCATTGTGAACGAATGAATAGATGACGAATACTAAATCCTAAGCAACGAGAGCGCTGCCGCATGGATCGTCCTGCTCCGGTCACGAGTGTGATTCTTCGTCGCCACAGGATATCCTCCAACAGAATTGATTTGATACTCTATTGTTTTCATTCAATTTGTTCTTTGGAAAAGAGGCGTTTGATTTAGATGAATGAGTTGATCCACACAGTTCGATCACTGCATCTTTTAAACGAGTAATTCTAGTTAGCACTAATAATTTATACAATTCTCTCTCTAATGAGAAGAAACACAGTAAATTCTAATGTGCCTGAATTAATTAATATGCAAGTGTGAACTTGTGCTCGTTGCTCCCTCAAACAAAAAACAAAGCGACACAATAAAATTATCAATTTAAAAGGGTCATGCACAAATAGCAACCAAAATTAGCGCGAAAGTTACGTCTTCTGAATCATGCTTCGCTAAGTGAGATCTTGCTTCAAAGTTATACGTGAGAATGCCTAAAATATAATTTAATAATATTTTACATAGTACAAATCAACTGGACTAAGCAAGATCAACTGCCCGATGGAGCAACGAACACCAAAACCTTCCAGCCCATGCAGCCCCCGAAACGTTGTGCATAACATTCTTATGACAGGGTTTCATTACGATTCGTCTATACTTAATTGATAATTTATAATTCATTGGCAATTTATGCTTAATAATCATGAGTTAAAAGTTTCAGGATTCGTTTCCTACGATCTCGTAACTATTGCTCCGTGACACGGCGGAGTTTTGACTATTTCATACACGTTCTCCGAATTAATTCATTCCAAGACCAATCCTCAAGAAAAAAATTACAAAAACGAGAGATCTGTAAATTGTAACGTTGATCCATACGTATAATAAAATTCCGCATCGTCATCATGAGGATTGCTTTGCTCGGACTGCACCCAAACACTGCTCATTATATCGTAAAACATTAATCATAATTACACAAGTACTTGCATGTATATAATATCGGTTATTCTTTCCTTCCTGCTGCAATGTACACTAATTTCACTTACTTTGTTTATCAAATAAATTTAAATTAACTAACACTATTTACAAGTTTGTCATTTTAGTGACATTTTTTTTAAGAACGCAGATTGTATCACCATTTCAGTATGACAATTTATAATAATGTTGTTAACAGTAGTATAATTGAAAAGTTTCGCTTCCATTCAGTCATCCAAGTCGGTACCTGAAATGATCACGCGTGTCTATTTATTCGAATAGAATGGTTTAAATTTATCTGAAATTATACGAGAGGCAAGATAATTTTTCAACCAAAGCTCTAAAAAATAAGCAAAATATGTTGTTCATGACATTCGATCAATGCAGAATACGTGGGTTCAGGAATCAAGTTGCGAATGGAACTGACGTGAACCTCCATCTCGGAGTTAATATAGTCATGAACATACACTTCGAAGTGAATGTGTGCGTGTTCGTGTGTTACAGTGTTAACATAATTGCATAGTGCAAGCGATGGATCTTTTCGAGCAATACATTTTTTCCGAACATTAGGTCATTTTTTACACATGATACAATTTGTTGAAATCAAAAGGAACATTTATACTACAATTTCGCTCAGCATGTATCTATGTTAATCCCAAGTATATAATAAGCACAGTACCTAACTTTACAAATGCTCACGAGCACCTTCAACAAGACAACTTTGAAATCAACGGAATACAATTCCGTTAATTCTTCACGGATCTTGTAATTCAACTCAGATTATGTGGTCAGTGATAAGTAGAAACTAAATGGGGCGCGGTAGAATAAACAACTGTTGAAGAAATGAAGAAACAACTGTCAAGAACAAAAATTCTATTGCAGGGATGACTTGAAATGGCCGTTGAAAAGAGGAGTATTACTAGGGAGTGGTGGCGGAGGCTGTTGCGGATGATGTTCAGACAGGAGCTGTTGCTGCTGAGGTCGTTGCTGGGGTCGTTGTTGCGGCTGCGGCTTGGAGGAAGATTCAGCCCCCGCCGTATTGCCCATAGAAGTCCGGAACGCTGGGAAATTATCGCTGGCGAGCATTGCACTTGGGTCCATGAGAGCGGATGGGGGTAAATGGGTGAGGTGGGCACCTGGATGGTTGAGGTAAGTCACCACCCGCCGCAGTTCTTCGATGGCATTCGCCTGCATCAGTATGTAGTTCTTGGCGAGTAAAAGTGTTGCAATTTTCGATAGTTTGCGCACGGAGGGCGAGTGCGCGTAAGGGATGACACTGCGCACCTCGTCCAGGGCGTCGTTGAGGTCGTGCATGCGGCGTCTCTCGCGAGCGTTGATGGAGAGTCGGACGGTTTTCTGCTGACGCATTTTACGCACGTTGGAGTTTTCGAGGAGGTAACTCTGGGCGCTGCTCGACGTGGGACTTTCTTCCTCCTCGGCGCTCACGCCAGATCCATCAGTGTGTTCCTCCGCCGGTCGTTCTTCTTTTACTCGCGGAGAAGGGTTTCGATTTTCGTTGTTGGAGGCGTAGCCGAAATCTGAATTAACAGCTCGAGTCGAAAGATCTGACAGGCACGGAGAAGGACGCACTGAAGGCGAGAAGTGAAATGGAGGGCAAAAAGCTCCTGAAGAAGGCGTGTTGAGGTCTTGTCGTCTGTGCAGAAGGGACGAGTGATGGGTCAGTGGGGGAGGAGGGTTGCTGTTGGTGCGCTGGTGTCGGGACAGGTCACTCAGGAATAAGTTCTCTGCACCCATCAGGCCGTGATATGACAGGCCGTTCATGGGGGCGCTCCTGAAACACAAAATATTCCGATATTTTACTGACTAACATCGCTGTGTATTAAAATCTAAAGTTTAAAGTGAAGTTGCCACAATAGAACAGGGCAAACAGATTTTCTCGGGCGGCAATGATGCCCAACACGAGTTATTATCACCATAATATTATTCATAATTCAATTTTACTTCATTTTCAGCAGCGAATTTAATAACTGTAATTTTCAGGTAGATTTCATCAAAGCATTTCATTTTTGAGCAACAAAGATTTCATTTTTTAGCAACAGAATATATATCCTTAAAGGACATAAATAACCAATTAGATATTGAAATTTGATAATCAAAAAGATACAACGTAAGAAATTTCACACATTACCAACAAAAGATGATTAAGCAACAAAGAAATCGTAACACAAATTATTAAGCACAAACCATATCTAGAGCGAGTCTTGTTCAGCAAAGGCTAATAAATGGAAGCATCAGCTAGTACACACCGATCCATTTCAGGAAGCGAAGGCAATTTTCTCAGCCTGATGGGATATGATGCAAGATGGTAGATACACGAGCCACTGCCGTGAATACAGAGTTATTGCACACCAACACTTGGCAGAAGCTCGATCATAGGCAACTGTTTTTTCTTCACTTGTAGGAAAAAATCAAGCCTTTCGAAAAATAACTAGAAATGTACGTTATCCAGCTAGAATGAAAATTAATTAATTAATTAATTAAAAATTACTTTATTTGTAGTCCATATGTCGTTAGACTACCGTCGAATATCGGCAACTGTGAACGTATCACTAATGAAGAATTATGACACCATCCATAAAGTGCATTAGCTCACCACGACACAATAACTTGCATTGTACTGATGATGATGAGATTTGCAATAAATCATCCACGTATTCGACCAGAAAAAATTATACACGCAGTTTATATTTATAGAGATGAGCAATCACGTGGTGCTGATGTGGTCCATATGGCCTGGAACATCCAGCGCCCTCACGGCAGAACACCTCGCGAGTAACTGCTGTGCGAGGGCACCAAGCGCCGCCCTCGTTACCCTCTTATCTTCGTCTCCGGATTGGCTGGACCCTCTAAAAAGAACCCTTTGCAGAGCCTGCTATTGGTTCTTGTATGAGGAAACTAATCCAGTATCGACCAATGGCAGTACAGAATTAGAAGCAAGCATGAATTTTGAGAAGTCTTCATTGGTCGCACAAAATTAGCCGAAGCCAATAAGAGGCGCGACTCTCATGACTGATGACCGAGGGAAATGGCTCGGTTTACAATTTTTACTCGTGTTCTGGTGGACTCTGAAACAACTTTGTTTGGGAACAATCAGCATTTTAATAGGCTGTTCCAGAAGCGCCAACAAATGACTGGTGTCGAGCGTAAAACTGTAAATTGTGGAACGTCAAGTTAAGCGATCGCTCGATCTCAGCGATGGAGCCGTGCAGTTGTCGGTGGTTGCGGCGATGATCACGTAATAAGTGGATTAATTTAGGCTTGACTGCCGCAGCTGTGAATAAAAGCTGGGGAACTCGTGGCAAATTTAGACAAACCATTCAGAATTCACGTACTAGGTGCACGTGCAATTTTCAAGGAAGTTTTTCTATTGCAATAAAAGAAAATTATTTAGTGCCTCAGAGATTTTGCATGTAAGCGACAAATTCCACAGCTATAAAATTCTTGAGTATCCGCTCCGATACTTATCTTTCGAGCGGTTACTTTTCTGCTACTTTAGTCATGTTAGATGATCAGAGTAAATTCGAAGTTCAAGGAAAACGCTACCTTATAATATGCAATTGCTCATTCAAGCGTGTATTAGTAGAAAGAGAAAGCTTCAACTATATAGGGGCTTCAGAAAGAGCTGTCATTTATCGTAAATCGAGAACTAATTAGTTACCGCCGACAACGGGCGAAAGTATCAAAGAAGAAATGCTTGGAAAACAGCGATCAAAATTGTAACGCTATCACGATGTCGCAGACATCTGACTAGGACTTCGTAATGCGTCTCCTGACAGATCAAGTTCCTATCAAAGTATCTATCATATTCATGAATATTTCAGTCAGAGCATTGAAAATTAATCAAACATGCGTTTATTTACTCGTTAGACTTAATAATTTATTCAAAGTAAAGCAACCAAGTTTCAATATAAAGTGTAACAAATGATAACAGACAAAATAATTCAGGAAGAGTAGATCGAAACACACGAATTTACTTCTATACTTGTCTATTTGAAATCAGCTGTGGAGCGTACAAAGTATCACCAGAATTAAAGCAAATACGGATCAGATTAACTATACTAATACTAATGAGAAATCCAACACGGAGAATATAGTACTTTAGTACAGCGCCGTGAGATCACAGAAGTAGAAATTAAATGCATGACCTAATGAATGACGCGCTTAAGCATGAATGTATAGAGCGACAGCGATATACATATTACCGGTATGTAAATATCGTAAATATGTAAGTACGCAGACAATACTTACGTTTAACACGCCCCTTGTCAAACATCAGAACTGACCAGGAAATGAAGAACAGAATGAAATCAAATTTAGGACGTTATATATATTAAACCTGTCCGAATGCACCTGCAGGAAAGAAATCCTACAAAGCATTGAATGGAATCACGAACACATAAAAAAATCCGCTCCACAATCAACTAAACAACTCGAGATGGAGCTCTTCCTGCAATTCATCTCTTGCAAAGAAATAAATGTGAAAGTAACCGACATGGTAAGCATCAAATGAACCTCTCAGGGTGTGAATGCTGGTTATCTCAGGCAGTTGTAACTGTAAGGGACACTCAGGACTTATAAGATTGGTCAAAGATACATCGCACAAAATAATTAACATCAAACAAACTTTTAATACAAATACAACGACATTTGCTGCCGTCGAAACCTCTCCTCATTACGGGAGCTCGTGTTCAAAAAATCTGCTAAACTATAGTGGAACATGGAAATAATGACATATAACCGGCAATACAAATCCTTACGAAAAAAAGACATAACTGGCAATACAAAATCCTTGCGAAAATAAAAGATATAACCGACAAAACCGGTATTACAAAATCCTTACGAAAAAATGACTTGACTGGTAACAAAAAATCCTTACGAAAATAAAAGACATAACCGACATTAAAAAATCCTTACGAAAAAAAGACATAATCGACAATACAAAATCCTTACGAAAATAAAATACATAACCGACATAACCGGCAAAACCAAGTCCTTACGAAAAAAATGACATAACCGGCAGGCCCTGTGAGTATTGTGAGGGCCCTGTGAGTAGGCAATACAAAATAATTATGAAAAAATGACATAACCTGCAATACAAAAATTTTTAAGAGAAAATAATAAAATACCTGAGAATGTAAAATTCCATACAAAAAAAATATAACGACATTACCGGCAATATGGAATTACCTAAAATATAAAACGCGCGTTAAAAAAAAGATCTCCCACGATGCCATTTAACCAACCATACCAACGAAAATAGGAAGCTTTTAGAGGATATTTGTCTACATGAGGCAGAGTTGTTCATCTGTAGCATCGAGTACTGCATCTGTCCCAACTTTTTACGAGACTCTTTTGATCGTGGACATTTCTTTATACATTTCACTAAATGATAACTGCCTTTCACTCTAAATTTAACCTCATTGGAACTCAAAGTTGGATGACATGCATATGGCATCAAGAGCATCAGGAAGAGCTATCAATAATTTCCAACCTTGTAAAAAGTAATTTCTGAACGCGTGACGCATTATAACAAATTAAACATGTGAGAGAACATGCGGTGGTGAGACGCAGCAACATAAACATCCTTCAATGTAAAACGTACAATTCAAAGATTAAATACTGAGCACAAAATGGTTCAGAGAACGTTTGCCAACTCAAATAAGAATATCAACGTTTATACTCATGAAATGAATAGGAGTTATTACTGGCAGCTGGCGTTTGATGCAGTCGCAAACTTTATTTTAAGAATCAAAACGTGCTCAGTAAATTTCAGGAACAGATGAGAATGCCAATTCTTAATACTATTTTCACGTTGTTAGCCATAAATTTGACTAATGTCTTATACCACATTCCATTCAAAACTATAAAATGCCTTCAGTAGCCCCAAACTATTCTCCTACTTAAGACGCAAGGATTTTGGTTCCCGTTTTCAAACCGAACACGCAGCTCAGGATAAATGTCAAATATTTCATGATTAACATGGAATTTCCTTTGCATTGGTATGGTTTAATTTCCATTATATAGGACATGGGAAGGTCCAGTATTGTTACATGAATGACTTATTTTATCATCATTCAGACGATGATTGAGAGCAGAGCTCGGCAAGTCCGCGGTCCACGAGGAGACTCGAGACGCAGACGCTGTACATGTCGTCGCCGGGCACAGACTGCGACAGCAGCGAGACGCCCACGCGACCCATCACCCTGAAATTACATACACTCTAATTAATATCTTAATTACATACACTCTAATTAATAGCTTAATTACATACACTCTAATTAATAGCTTAATTACATACACTCTAATTAATAGCTTAATTACATACACTCTAATTAATATCTTAATTACATACACTCTAATTAATATCTTAATGTTGGGAATGGTACTCCTGGACAACTGTTCACCCAGATTTGAAGTCAAAGAAATGCTGGTATAATTAACTATAATCTCATTTAGAACTTAGGATCGAAAACATGAGGAATTTACCGGCATTTTTTGCTTTTAATTCTTTATTATTTTGCGATTTAATAAATAAAAAAATTCTAATGCTAGAAAACTAGGTCATTTAAGAAAGTTTACGACGGATTTGTCTCTGGACGAAGATTACGAATTCCTCGAACGATCGATCTTCGATTCAACAAACAAGATAAGTGATACATAAATTCTTTACACAAGTTATGTGCAATTGACGACTCGGCAGAACATAGAGTTGAGAATGACGGCGAATACGACACAAAAAATGATAACAATCATGTCACATAATTCCAAAGACTAATTGTACATTATACATATATAGTCCTCATCTCAGGTCATACTTGGGAAATTTTTTGAACTCTGCTTTGAATGATTCAGTAATGGGTCCGTGTATAGTGACAATTGTTTGTGCCCTTTTTGCAGAAAATTTTATACGAGCGCAATGCACACAAATCAAAATCAGTTTATGTAACCGTACCCTTTGTACATCCATGAGCAAAAAGCTAATTTTATAAAGTTTTTAATGTTTTAATTCAATGGTATGCAAGTGGCTTTGCATCATCTATATAATGAAGGTATCATAAATAAATAACGTTGCTTGGTTGCTACTAAAACGCAACGGGCAGGACTGTTCCGACTTATTTACTAAATTGGTTTGATGACATCGGACTTTCGACAGCGCTTCCAACATCTAATAATACATATATATAATAGGCGTTGGTGTTGAGAATAGTGAGCACAATAGGCGTTCGTGTTGAGAATAGTGAGTACAATAGACGTTCGTGTTGAGAATAGTGAGCTAATAAGCGAGCACAATAGGCGTTCGTGTTCGTTCATGTAGGGAAAAGCGAGCACAATAGTGCGCCTAATAGACAATCATAGAGTCTGACGTGTCGACGTCGACGACGGTGGCGACGACCAGCGACTCAGGGCGCCGTGCGACGCTCGTGAGCAGCTCAGCGGCGTCGCGCGTCCAACCTTCAGCGCCCGCCGGCCGCACGTCGTGCAGGTAACATTCAATCGCCTGCCCAGCATCATGATCAATGTAATCCAGAGAATATCATCAATACAACACGGAAATGATACACATAATTAAGACATTATGACTTCCGACTTCCATCGTCAAGAATTGCAAGAGAGGAAATGTGCAGTAGAGCAGGTAAAGGCCCGTTTACACTAGAGGCAACGACATGCGCTTTGAGTCGTTTGCTGCAGTGCCTCACCGCGCACAACCGTTCACACTACTTTTGTACTCGGTAGTTTGAGACCGCGCACTTTGAACACTAGTTGCCACCTAGACGTCAATGAGGATGGATGTAACCGAATTTGAGCTGTGGGCCATTGTTCTCGGGTGTGCTGCGGTCCGTCATTCTGCGCACTATGCCAGTTGTAAACGAGAATTTAGCATAAGCATCATAATTAGAGAACTAGCACATTCAAAAAGATACAGTTTATAAAAAATATAGTCTATCCTTAAATAAAGAGTTTCAATATTCGTACCGATATTATATCATCCTTTGAAATCGCTAAACGGTAATGCATAAATTGTCAGGAGTTGCTAAAATCACATAAACTAAACACGTCATGTAAAAATAACTTACATCATTTGCATTTCGATTATTGTACTCCTTTGACCGAACACTCCATAGGCATTCGTGTTCTCTATAAAGATCAATTAGGCCCTCTACTAAAGAGTGACTCCAAACGAGAGTGGTGTTAGTCGACATTTGGTGTGCCGGACCAGCGTACACAATCAACCTTACTAGACCACAGACAGCTATCTACTAACTAAGAATTTAAAAGCAAAGAATAGTCCACAAAAATTCATATCTTTATAGAAAACGTTTCGGAGACCAGCTCCATCGTCAGTTCGTAGAATCTAGAATAACAAATTAATATATTGAAACCATAGAACGAATTGAATTTCTTTAATTAAATAATTTAGATTTTTAACTTGATTTAAATTTTTAATTTAACTTAAACTCTCAGTTAATTTGCGATTTAAGCATACAAGTGATATCAATTCTTTAATAGCTATCTACTAAGCGCCGCGCTTGTGTTTCATGAGGCATGGCCCCTGTCAATCGGTCAAGAAGCGCATGCAGAGGCTGCAAAGCGCCTCTGCATGCGCTTTGAGGCACTTGATTCTCGTGTGAACGGGCCTTAAGAACTCTACCAACCAGTGGGGGTGATAAGGTGTTGTGGGGCATTACTAACTCGTACTGGTCGTAAACGTCAGTAATGTACATAGCGTTGCAACAAGCTTGACATACCCACACGCCGGAGGCTGTCAAGGTGCGAGTTATAAAGAGTTTAAAAAGTTTCAATCAATTAGGAAAAATAGACACATGAGCGGTTCTTTTATCCACCGGTAAAATTATAATCATAATGGCTCTTCCGATATCCGCAATGGCTTTAAACGACGATCAATTACACACAGGCGCATTTACGACTAGATTATCGATCAGTAAACGCGTCGACCTTAGCCGTCAATCTCTTGTACTATGCAAGTTTAATATTTAGGTGAATAGAATTCACAAAGCTTCAGTGTATATGATTCGTGCAGATTGATTCAAGTCATGGAAGAACCCTTCAGCTAACTTGATATGGTTCCTCAAGCGTCTTCATTCGGTTTCCTGGTCCAGCAAAGCGTTGCGATTTATCTCTTAACTGACATATCGTCCAGCAAAAATGCCGCAAAAAAAAGCAGGATGCACACATCAATGATGTTGGTGCACCTTTGTCTCTCATCCAATATGCTATCTGTCGTCTCTCTCGAGGCACTCCTTTCGAAAAACAAAGACGCCGTGAGACTATCGCACACACGCCCAAAACCCTACAACTCAGAGATCACACTCTAAAAAAAATATAAACCCGACAATTACGAATTAAAAAGTTTGCTAGCAATAAATAACCTAAATAATTCTGCATGAAAAACACTAGCAATTTTTACTTGCCTAATTTTCAATAAATAAATACTCATTATATTTGAGGTCAATACAACGTAATACAATTACAACGCTGCACCACCAGTGCAGGTGTACGCAGCACCACCAGTAGCACCCACCAATGCAGGTTGATGCACGAAGACGGGGTGCAGATCCCTGAGGCGGACTTCATGCAGCCAGCAGCAGCAGCCCACGTCCAGGAAGAAGACCTGCACGTAGCTGCCCTCTAAACTCGAGGGCGCCTCCTCCACCGGGCACTCGGAGGCGTCGGGAGCGTCGCTCACAGCCACGACCCTCACACGATACCAGAACAGCGGTCCACGACCTGTACATGATAAACAGCGGTCCACGACATGACACACAGCGGTCCACGACCTGCACGACATGACACACAGCGGTCCACGACCTGCACGACATGACAAACAGCGGTCCACGACCTCACGACATGACACACAGCGGTCCACGACCTGCACGATATGACAAACAGCGGTCCACGACCTCACGACAAACTGCACAGGAGAAACATGACAAACAACCTTGACGATTATTGTGACAAGTAAATAATACAATGATTTCGTAGTCACGCTATTACGTACACAGCAGTAGAGATCTAATTAAAATGGTTTAAATAACAAAGACACAGAAGTGCAAAGTCTTGACCATTAACAAGTTTGAGATACATTGATGTATAGACTTCAGACCACGGTGATGTGAACAATTGATTTAAATTATGAGAATAATTTCTGGGACGCGCGTGTAATGCCAGCTGACAATAAAATAACTCCATTACGGTATGCCATATTTCTCCGTTGATCACGAAGTTCGGGTACCTAACCCAACATCACAGAACGTTCTTCAAGACATTGATAATCTTATTCCAATTTAAAATATCTCAATTAAAATTATAACTCAACGATGAATCAATTGAAGAGCCATGAAGATTCATGTAAGAGATCAGAGTAAAGGTATTACACCTTGCTGTGGTACCAAGTGGAGCGGTGACATAGTTCACCTTGCTGTGGTACCAAGTGGAGCGGTGACATAGTTCACCTTGCTGTGGTACCAAGTGGAGCGGTGACATGGTTCACCTTGCTGTGGTACCAAGTGGAGCGGTGACATGGTTCACCTTGCTGTGGTACCAAGTGGAGCGGTGACATGGTTCACCTTGCTGTGGTACCAAGTGGAGCGGTGACATAGTTCACCTTGCTGTGGTACCAAGTGGAGCGGTGACATGGTAGACTGTGCAGCCATGATCTGTCCCAGCGCGGGCAGCTCCGCAGACACGGCAGGGTAAGAGCCAGCGTAAGCTTCTTCCATCTCGGCACACAGATCACTGAGAGTCTTGTCATCTTCCTCTTCAGGATCACTGGCTATGGGGACATCATATTGAGCGGTCAGGAAAAATTGTATGATAATATCTACACACGAAAGTGTAGATTCCAGAGCATTTTAAGAAACTTGGATTCGTGCTGTAATTTGGTGCACATGAGACTGGCATTAGAAAACAATTGTGCTCGTGTATGCATTTTTGAACATGAAGATGAACACATGATATTCAATTCTAAGAATAAAGTTTTTCGTTATTTGAATACATTTGGAATTTTTTAGACAAGAACGACTGTACAAACCAATTACAGTCCAACGTCTAAATTCGTTCACGCTAATAGAGCATAACAGCAAATATTTGCTTTTGACGAAGAGTGAACACAATTTAAGTAATCGTGTAACTGATACCAAGACGTGATTAACTTTACCAAGACCAATAGTACAGGGATGACAGATTTTAAGACTAGTTTAGTGACTAAAGCCAAGTAGTTAACTAGCGCTTTAACTATTCAACTATCTCGCACTGGAAGTAACGAATAAACATCACCAACGAGGTGGAAGGTCTGAATTATCACAAATTTCACACGTAAAAATCGTTCATCTCTACCCACAAGAGGCAGGTCTCAGGTGGCCAGCCCGCTGTAGCTGACTCGACAGAAGCAACGTTAGCATCTCAAAAATACGAGGTGACAGTTAGGGATACGTGAACAGCAGCAGAATCGAAAACACTTGAACAAGAGACCTCTTGCACGAGACGTCGGCGCTCGCACGAGAGAGACAGAGAGGATCGCACAACAGAGACAGTTGTTATTTGAGCATCTTGCCTACATAACAACTTAGGCCCACATGTGAGCCCGAAGTCAAATGAGACAAGCTCTGTGATGGGACGCTCAGGAACAATGCTCCTTGCAACGCGAAATACCAGAAAGCTTATGAGGAGCATAGACACACGTCAGAAGAAGAGGAGTAGATTTAAAATACAATGAATGACGAAACACGCTTAATTGTCCATAAACAAAAGTTTTTGCTTAACTCACGATGAAGGCGAAGACCGAACGGCAGGTTTACATAGAACATGGAAGGCGATACCACGGCCGACACGCGCACAATCAAGTGTGCTCCTTCGTCCGGAAGTTGAGGATCGCGGAGCAGGTTGACGAACACGGGGACTCGTTTGCAGGACAACCCATCTGAAAAAGTAGGAATATATTAAATGTTAACATCTTTAAATGCTTAGCGTCTCACATGAAAACTTATTCAACTACGCCGAGCTTCATCGTTTTGTGAACCTTTTGGTCGTGTCTATTTTATGCGACAATTACAAGAGAATTGTTATCTAAAGTTCCTCATGGTTAGGTTTCCGAGAATATTCTGCTGTATTAAATTTCATTTCATCCTTCGATTCTCAAGCTTCCATATCTAACGGCTAAACAAAAATTTAATTATTCCCCACTCATTCTTTCATATCCAGTTTGTGGTTCCGAACGACATGCATTTTAGCGTGTAGCTCATCTATTCAAAGATATAAATGTATACTTGTAAGAATTTACACTATTCATTAGACAAACTGTGCAACCGTCTCCAATGCAGTTATCCTATATGAAAGATTAGCATGTAATCAAGAGATTCTAATAAACTTTCCAGCGCGGTAAATAAATCATATTATTTATTTCATATCGAGTATATTATATTTTGTAACAATTTTGTAAGGTGGATAATATCAATATATAAATAAAGATAAGATTTATAAAGAGATACCCGAGCGGAGCCCAGTAATCATAGCCATCGCAAAATCCTTGTGCAGCAAACACCAACAAGGAGATCCCTGACCATTCACTACCCAAAAATGAAGTTCTTATCAAGAAAATAATTATTTTATTAAAAGAAGGATTCAACACTCTAAATAAGTCACGGATTTCACTGTTTTAATCAACGGCTATAGTTTTCGAGCATCATAATGATGCATAGATATCATCTGTTATGCAAGATAATTCAATGAAGATTAGATTAGTTTCATGATTTCACCTGAAACGAACATGAACGTCGTTGAATAATCAAAATGTACACATTGTGAAATAAAGTTTCCAACTGTACAAGTCACCCACAAAAATGTGCAGAGTGGGTTGTCAAATGTCGTGCGTGTTTGAGCATAGAATGTATCGAGGTTAATAATTCTCTGTAGTGAAAAATTTTGATCCTGACCTAGTTTGCTGTAACTGAATACGATTCAAAGCGAGACGAGTTGTAGACTTCTGCTCAAGCATCTGTTAACAAGTTACGATCCTGCCTCGACGTACGGTGGCGAAAAATTTCATGATATTCGAATTTTCACTGTTCCCTTTACCACGTTTTACTGGTATCGTATCAAATCCTTGTCATAACTGACATCGATATTTTGTGGTCCTAAATGCGACCATCTAACATTGCAGCAAGTAGAAGATTTTCATAATAATAGTATAACGTAGGAATTATCACGTAATGTCTTCAGAACCAGATTTTTTTCAGTTAATTTTTCGTACATGTTTGCACTCATGTTAGAGCTCGATTATTAAGACCTAGCAATATTCAATAATAAACATAGAATAAAGTCAACCTCTCTAGTCGAGAAATTCAAAAACAATCTTTGTTCCATCTTCAAATTGAATTTTCTTCCTTATGTTTCATGCTCTACCCAAGTAGAAACTTAGGGGAAGAGCATAACAAAGGTCGAATTCTCAACAGCATTAAACTATCTAAAAAAGTTGAATTTACTTTTCCAGAAAAAATATGATGTCATTAGGTATCAAAGAAACTTTTGCGATAGGATGACGCTCAGGCGGAATAATCATAATTACATAAAGTTTGAAAATGACAGTGAAACGGAATTTAGACGGAGCGACACTGCGAAAGATATTATACAGCGATCATGAACGATTCTAGCAAACTCCAACGCGATAAACAACTCATAAGATACGATTTATGTCGAATGCCCTTTAATTTAAGCATATAGTTTTATATGGGGGATAGCGCGAACGCAGTCCCCCGCTACCAAAAATTACGCACCCGAGTTACCCACATTTGGGGTAATCGCAAGGGTCAGCAACACCGGAGTGCAATGGTGAGCCTCGCCCTGGGGGAACCGCCTTCATGATCACGGTATCCCCTGTGCCAGGTAAGTATGCTCTTTTTCGTTCCGCGTGGACCCCCTCTCTCCATGACTGGGCACAAGAAACTTTCCGAGGGACACTGAGGTGTAACAAATTCCTGGCGCTCCAGCTCATTCACAGATAATATACACCAGAACGGGGCCGAGTAATCATTGCCATCACAAAATCCTCGTGTGGTTAACGCTAACAAGTGACCATTATCTACCCATAAATTAGTTAATTATAAAGAAAATGATTATTTGATAAAAAAAATTGAACCATGTCAATAAGTTTCGGTTTTCATCGTCTTATTCAACAGTTATCTTTTTCGAACATCATATATAGCACATAGATATCATCTATTATGAAAGGAGATTAAAAAAATATTAGATTAGTTTGATGATATCATGAAAGGAGATTAAAAAAATATTAGATTAGTTTGATGATATCAACTGAAAAGAACATGAACGTCGTTGAATTATCAAATTGTAGACATGTGAAATAATGTTTACCCATTATACTAGTCACCCACAGAAATGTGCATAGTGGTTGTCAAACGTCAGGCGTGTTTGACCATAGATTGTATAGCGGTTAATAATTTTCTGTAGTGATAATTTTATATCCTGACCTAATTTGCTGTTATTGAATCCAATTCGAAGCGAAATGAGCTGTAGACTTTTACTCAAGCATCTGTTAACAAGTTACGATCTTGCCTCGACATACGGTGGCGAAAGATTCAATGCTACTTGAATTTTCACTCTTCCCTTTACCACGTTTTACTGGTATCGTATCAAATCCTTGTCATAATTGACTTCGATATTTTGTGGTCATAAATGCGACCATCTAAGATTCCAGAAAGGAGAAAGTATCCAGAATGCCAATATAACGTAGGAATTACCGAATGTCTTGGGAACCTGAATCATTTTCAGTAAATTTTCCATACATGTTGTCCCTCATAGTAAAGCTCCGTTATGAAGTCTTTGTCATAATATATAATAAACATGGAATAAATCAATTCCACGAGTCAACTAATAAAATATAGCTTATGTTGAGAGGTAAGAAACCATCTATTTTTGTCCAGTCTTCGAATTGAATTTTCTACATTTTAATGTTTAACGCTCTCCCCCAAAAGGATAAACTTCAAGTTAGCGCAACCAAGGTCGGATTATCAACAGCATTTATCTTATTTGAAACATCTGAGACTCGTTTCCCAGAGCAAATCTGATGTCATGAGATATCAAGTATCAAAGTAATCTTTATGCTTGATGATAAGACTTGCTGATAGGATTTTTAGTAAAGCTTACTTATGAAGTCCTAATCACTTTGGATACTTAATTCTCAACGTTTAATCAAGTCAACTTCCAGTTGATTCGCTAATTAATTGAGGAATGTATTTAATCACAAATTTAAAACTATCTATGTTTCTCAATTTCCTAAATTGAAAAGTACTTCTTGCATGCTTTTATCTTATTGCCCATGAAAGAAATCTTTCCAGTTTGCTGTAGCCTAGTAGATTTTCATTACCATAAACTCTTTCCGTAGTAGCGAGCGGAGATATTTCCTGTGAAAATTTGATTTTAATGTGTTCATCCGTTAACATTCTAACAGGTTAGTGAGTTGTTGCATCACATTTTGGCATTCGTGGAGTACTAGGAACTTGCAACGTGGAAAGATCCTAGTTCCTTGTTTTCAATCTTGAAACTGGCTAGACTAAATATCGCAAGAAATATTTAAAGAGTGTTTCGATAATTTAATCGCAACACAATCAACGAAGGAGCACGGCAGACAATTTAAAGTTTCATAAAGAATGGACTGAATGTCATCTATAAATTTAAAACGTATAGTAGCCGGAATTATGGCCGCAATAAAAGACCGCACAGCTGCATGCCGAAAGCAATGAGAAGACATTTGGTCAAAGGAGACGTTCCAGTTCGCTAAATTTTCATGGTCTGCATATTCCGAACCAAAAGTTCAAATCTAGCATGAAGATACACAAAAACTCATAATCATCAAGAAAGCCTATCAATTAAATTTATGGGGAAACTTATTTCTGAAGCCAGTGGATTCCCTTCTAAAAATTATTCGGTAAGTTTTCCGGTTTCTTGATCAACATCAAACCAAACTCTAAAAGATTCAGTGACATGTCTGAGTAGGATGATCTTCAAATGTCTCTACAACTCAGAAAAGTTTCGTGAGCTCGCTTCCCACAAATAGACTTGAATAAAAATTGACCACAGTTTGCTGCTTTTGCTTGAAATTGTTTTGAACAAAAATTTATAACCGACGAGTTAGCGCATGAAACAGTCCGCAAGTTTCATTTCACTGAAACTCCGAATTTCTAATAAATCAGATTGCCTCCAAACGGAAAATAAAAATTCTTCAGTATGGTCGTCTTATTTATAAAAGCCTCAGTAAAATAGGCCATGGGCCTATTTCTTCAACGCCGACACTTCTATTCTTATTTTGTCAAAACTTCATATATTGTGTGTGTACACTATGGCTAAAGCACGTGCGTAACTTTAATTTACATAGCCGTTGAAATCTGTCTAAATCCACACAATCAAAATTATATAATGAATCCAATTTCTAACAAGCATTTTTGGTAAAGTATGCGCTAAAATCTGTCTCAGATTCTCTGTCAAGAATTCAAGCAGATAATCAATAAAACGCTTTGACAGAAAATTAGCCTCAGCGGAGACCCAAATATTCTAAGCTTAATGAATACCCTATTAAGTAAAAAATATTCTTTAACGGTCGATTTGTCCTCTTTAACGGTCGAAAAATACATGAAATTCTCAATAGTGTACACACAAATGAGTAATCTCTTAAATTTGTGAGCGATAGTGTCCGAAGCGATTTGAATTCCAGAGAAGCAAATACGGGTGAGGCCGTGTGTTCAGTACTGCTGACACAAGGGCGAGCGCGAGCCATCAAGCCTAGGTGTATAACACCGTCCTTGTCTTGGGTGAGACGCAGGGTCTATGATCGTACGAGAGCCTCTGTCGTGCTGACAACAAGATTTAACTATCACGCAACTTCTGTTGCAATTTCTGGAAGCCTCTTTACTTTACAAGAGGCTAAAAACGTGCAATGTCACAAAACTCGCAAATTCTCTCAATTGTCAGAGCTCAAAATTAACAAAATTCACCACAGACGCGTTAGTTACAACTTTACCAGTATGAACATTTAAAGCTTATTTATGTCTACAGTTCGTTATCTTTATAATTTATATCAATATAACTTTCCATGCAGTTACATTTCGATTCAGCATACCTTGGCGCTAATGGTTAGAAGTGATGATGAATAAAGAATGGCACGGGTCAAAGATATATGTCATCTGTCGCCTCATCGAATTTTGAGAGTGCAGACATGCAACACTTAGACGACAGAAGGATAACGATGGAACATTTCCTACATAATTGAAAAGTGATTTGATAGCTACATGTAATACGCAATATAAGTTTGTTCAATCGATCACTCCTGGGACTGGCGCCTCGAAATTGACAGTTCATACTTTCGATCTATCATCTGAAATCATTGACAGCTACACAATAGTGCATAGTTTTCCACTAATCATCAATGACAATTACAGAA
The DNA here is from genome assembly GCF_000764305.2 of Hyalella azteca. Classification (NCBI taxonomy): domain Eukaryota; kingdom Metazoa; phylum Arthropoda; class Malacostraca; order Amphipoda; family Hyalellidae; genus Hyalella; species Hyalella azteca. Next base: position 134,811 of record NW_025941261.1, on the reverse strand, counting down.
GCAGTTCCGTAGTGCACAAGACATTTATGGGGAGCGCCCGAGTAGTGTGCTGGAAAATATCATTGCATTAGAACGTACATTTGTTTGGCATCAGAGTTAACGAAAAATCCGCGTAACAGCTAGAGTCAAGTAGACATATTGACACTTATATGCATCGACCACGTTCTTATAGTTACGAGGATAAAAATGAAACAAAGAGATATGCACAAAAAGCAATATAACATGATTAAAGATTGATTGTAACTTATCTTTATTCAGGTTTCAAGGGCGCGTTCAATATTGACCGCAAAACTTAATTCATTTCTAACAGAGGTAGTGAAATTGCTAGAACGCGCTGATGCTCTTAGCTCTAGGTTCTCTATTCAAATAAGGCATCGCATCTCTAGGTTCTCTATTCAAATAAGGCATCGCATCTCTAGGTTCTCTATTCAAATAAGGCTTCGCGTCTCTAGGTTCTCTATTCAAATAAGGCATCGCGTCTCTAGGTTCTCTATTCAAATAAGGCTTCGTATCTCTAGGTTCTCTATTCGAATAAGGCGTCGTACATTCGTCATGTATTCTGCGAGAATTCTGATATTGAGTACGGAAGTCTTGAGATAACATGAAAACAAGTAACACAATATTTTCTAAATAAATAGGTATTATTGTCTATGTTGAAATTGTCAATATAAATGTTTAAGCTTCAACTGACAATTTGAAAAGATGATAAGAGAAGTGTGATAAGAGAAGGATACTATGATCCTGGAATTTATTATCGCTCGACAAACGATAAATTTTTAAACGATCTTGTTCTGAAATATGCGTGTAGCATCACTGTTTCCGGGATACAATCTCGTGAATCGCTGATAATTTTAAATGCCATTATTCATAATATGTTGCTGATCCGACACGTATTGTTATGATTTATTTGAGTCAACATTACCGTTATTTGCACTATTGCTGTTTCTCAGGTTTATTCCCCTAGTTATGAGTAATCGACATAACTTAATGATATTATTACATTACGACATATGATTAATGATGTTGTCAGTCTATTCCATGTTACATCATAACCAGGCCCCATCACTGCATACCTGCATCTGTCTAATTTTTATTCCGGATATTCATTTCAAAAAGCGCGCAATATCGAGGAAACTTATTTCTACGACAACATGCGACTACATATTTTCAAAATAAAAATTTGAATTAATTCTACCTAGGTTGCATTACTCGCTCAGTAATCACAGGCCAAACTTGTCGATTTAATGACTTTATGACAATTTTGCCATCTGATTCATTAATTCATGAACAGAGAACTAACCTTCATGACTGACTATTCTAAGAAGTACGCTTTTCTGACTTCTTTCTCATCCATGGGTGTCGATGACAGACTCCCGTGACATGTAACACTGGCCGGTCTCTAATAATTCCCGTGACAAATACCAGGGGCCGGTCTCTAATAATTCCCGTGACATATAGCACTGGCCGGTCTCCAATAATTCCCGTGACATATAGCACTGGCCGGTCTCCAATAATTCCCGTGACATATAGCACTGACCGGTCTCCAATAATTCCCGTGACATATAGCACTGGCCGGTCTCCACCGTGACATATAGCACTGACCGGTCTCTAATAATTCCCGTGACAAAAGCAGGGGCCGGTCCCGAATAATTCCCGTGATACATATATAGCACTGGCCGGTCTCCAATAATTCCCGTGACATATAGCACTGGCCCGTCTCGAATAATCCATCAAAATAAATTGCCGAGGGAAAGAAGCGACTTCATCAACGCACAAAGAAATAGGTCAGTCTGCACTCGTAATCATTCCGACGGAAACTTTAAACCAGAAGCATTCCTTGAATGCTTGAATGAGAGCTTGAACTGGAAGTCGTGCGATGCAAGAGCCGCATCAAACCATTCGACATAATGACAAAATCGCCCAGAAAAAACACGGATCGCTAGCTTAAAGTCATACCCAACGAATTACAACCTATAATAGAAATCTGACGTGACTTCGGTTAAACCAACACTTAAATTCACAAAAAAAATCTAACCTGGTCTCGGGATGGAGTGTTCCCAGGCGCAGGAGTCCCCCCTGGGGCAGGCGCGCCCCGAGCGGTAGAAGCGACAGAGGCGCTCGTCATCGTCGTTGACGACGCCCATGGCGGCGACCTCGAGGCCGTCCTCTCGGTAGCGCGGGTGGTTCGTGGCGCTGCTGAAGGCGGCCTGCATCGGGTCCCAGGTGTGCTGCACGAACACCTTGTGTTGACTGCACCGTCATCGTCATATATATACAGGCTTAGTTACTTGATGTTAACGATGACTGCAGTACCAATACTTAGTTACTTGATGTTAACGATGACTGCAGTACCAATACTTAAGTTACTTGATGTTCTTAGTTACTTGATGTTAACGATGACTGCAGTACCAATGCTTAGTTACTTGATGTTAACGATGAACGCAGTACCAATACTTAGTTACTTGATCTTAGCAATGATTGTCGTGTTGATCGATTATTGCATACATAATACAAATGGTGCCAGCGATGTTAATTTCATGATTACTTCTTAATGATAGCCTTATTTGAGATAATGTCACGTCACAAAGAGAGACGCAAACGTACCTACCAGCGAAACGTGCATTGAAAAATTACTTACAGGGGTTGCATAATATGGTCATGGTCCATGCCATGCCTCAGTACGTTCAGTTTTTTGAAGACTAAATAATTAAGTATTAAATCACCCGATTAAGGCTTCAGATAAAATCTAAACATCACATTACGCACAATAAGCGGCTTTTATTATACCTGCAGCTCAGCAGCCTTTAGCTCGTGTGAATTTGCCGTGCCGACGTTCTGAGTGGTGCTACACGCGAGCGAAACTGCGGACAGATATAATCATTAAAAATAAATTATACAATACGAAAATCATCTTAAAATTAAACATTACTGTCATGAAATACAAGAAAAACTATTAAACAAACAAATGTCTATCCAACAACAATTCTCTGAATATTTTTCTTCATAGAATTGGAATTACCAGCATAACTGTTCACAACGATAAAATGTTTCAAATCAATAACAAAAATCACTAGAAAATTAGGCAAGCTATTAAGTTCTCTAACTATCAATGTAAAAAAAAAACAATGCAGCAAATCTACTACTCTGTCTCAAATTATCGCTATTTTGCGCCGAACGAAACGCGTTTTATATAAAATTCCTAATATATCTGCATTGTTGTATGCTGATAATATATACAATAATATATATCTGCATATATATCATAATATATCTATAAGACAAGTAAGCTGACCGAGCTGAGCGAGATCCTGGGGCAGGTTCTGTAGGCGACGAGACTGCGCGAGGCCTCTGGCGACGAGCTCCTCGTTGACGATCACGTCGTCGCACGTCTCCAGCAGCACGTCGTGCCGGCCATCACTGCCACAACTGCAACTAACTGCAGTTAATCTCCTGCAACTAACTGTAGTTAATCTCCTGCAACTAACTGCAGTTAATATCCTGCAGCTAACTGCAGTTAATCTCCTGCAACTAACTGCAGTTAATCTCCTGCAACAATAATCGATTCATTATCGTGACCGTCTCAAATAGGAAACAATCATTAATATATATGAAAAAAATCGTAATTTTTCATCATCCCTAATCGCCATTACAGAGAGAGAAGGAATAATTATACCATTTAGGAGTACCGGTACGTATAAACCGTACATAGACACGAGTAATTGTATGTGTACAATACAGAGCCCAGACAATGGGCACAAATATAAAAGACTGAGGGCACGTGATATGACAAACATACAATACGAGCAATTATACGTGACTGAAGAGAGACATGCAGCACGTGTGCGTGTACAGGCCAGCAGGCACAGCAGCGCAGTGAGAGAGAAACATGCATGAATGTGAAGGACAAAACTATTAGATGTTCAGCACGAGGAANAGAGACATACAACTGGACAATACAGAGACATACAACTGGACAATACAGAGACATACAAGACAATACAGAGACATACAACAGGACAATACAGAGACATCCAACAGGACAATACAGAGACATAGAGCAGGACAATACTGAGACATCCAACAAGACAACACAGAGACATATAAGAGAGCAGTGCAGAGACATTCAACACGAACAAGTGAACAAGACAACACAGAGACACATAAGAGAACAGTACAGAGACATTCAACACAAACAAGTGAACAAGACAACACAGAGACATCAACAGAACAATACAGAGACATTCAACACGGATAAGTGAACAAGAACAACAGACACATAAGAGAGCAGTACAGAGATACAGACGCTGCAGTGTTGCGCGGCACGAGGTATGCGGTGTGAGCGTCAGGTCGCGCGCACAGCTCCTGCATGGCACGACAGCTCGCCTCGGACCAGCCGCTGAACTCGTCACTCGGGGCAGGATATACCTGACAATAACGCCATACATTAGAGCAATACAAACGCATATAAAGCAAACATAGATGATAACAGAAAAGCTTGGATAACACGTGTAAGTGATGGCAGGATACACATTCTAATAAAGCCCAAACTAGAGAAACGCAATTCCATACACGCAAATGAAGTTGGAACCACGTTGTTTGCAAGTCGAGTTTATTGAAACATTATTTACGTAATCTGTGTTATTTCAAGTCAGATCACTGGCGGTAAGCATATAAATGCATACATAAAGGCTTGCGTATGCCCGTACAAGTGATGTATATCTATCTACATTTGAACATGACTTTTAAGAAATGCGAGTTGGGGAGATTATACCCTTTCGTTACTCGAACGTAACACATCACTTATAAGATTTTTTCACCATCATTTTCGCTGAGTGTGAAAAGGGAGCTGGAACATCTGAATAGGAAGCGCTGTGGAAACAATACACCCAAAGAAACCAGCTACAAAATGTTACCCAATCTTAATTAAGATCATGTGAGCGTGGGAACGAACCAATTTCATGTCCCAAAAGGCAAATACCAGCAAGTGATAACTTTTAGGGGCCAGGGGCCATACTTTCAAAAATCGCTAAGTGAACATTAAAACTTACGCTTTATTTTCCTGTCCACGATTGGTGGATTTTGCTTAAAAGACCGTCAATGATCGGTTCATGCACATACGATCTCTAATTTTTTTTTTTTTAAATAGGCCCAGGACATTGCAAACTGCGGAGGGCATAAATTCATATTTGAGGCAATGTATAACATGTAAAGTCTAAAGAATTGCCAACTATAAGATCTAACTCCAGTAAATAACGTATATGTAAAGTCTACAGAATTACTAACTATAAGATCTAACTCCAGTAAATAACGTATATGTAAAGTCTACAGAATTACTAACTAAATAATCAAATGCCAGTAACTAATTAATATTCTTACGGCAGCGAGGGCGCAGTGTATGGCAAAGGGCGGCCAGCGTGCCAAGTCCTGGTGCAAGACGCGCACCAGCGACAGCGGCACCTCCACACAGCGGCCGTGGTCCACCAAGAGGAACTTCAGTTTATCTTCTCCGTTGTTCTCATCCTGACCAACGTACATGTTACTAACTGCTTTTGACATTACTGCCACTGGCTGATATAAACTACCTAGTTATAATTAAACCTCGTATTCAGGCCTCTGAAGCACATTCCAAACAAAACGAATTCGATTTGCAAAAATAAAATCTTGAGTTTCTTTTACCAATAATATATTTCAAACACGTTTTCTAGCAAACATCCATTTAGAAGGAATAAATCACTACATATAACAAGCTAGCGCAGCTAACATTCGAACACACATACCTGGCTGTTGGTCAGAGAGTTGGACATAAAGCGTGCGCGACTCCAGCACTCCAGGTCCTGGTCATACACCGCCCAGTGCGAACATGGGCGCAAATCTCCAGCTTGCAGGGCCTTGTACGTGACTTCCCGGTAGTGGGAGTCAACCTCATCGAGGCACCTTGGAGAACACATTCATTATAAGGTACAACTCAAAAATGTATAAAGAGTTCATCTCATCATGACATTGCTTACTTGTGATCGTAAAACAAATATTATATAAATATATTATATATTACTCGTTCAGGTAAGATGTCTGCATAAGAATTATTGATACAACTTAATAGACATACCGTAGAATGTCAACTTATTACTTGCCCAGAAATTGAGTTAATTTTCAAATAAAAATACTGTTACTGATATCACAGTACAATAACCAATCCTAAAAATATTACAACTGATCATATAAATAAAAAAATTATACGGTACTCCAGTTATTTGGATAGGAAATTAATAACCCCCAAAAATGTGCCTAGTTACTTGCAAGTGAACATGTATTGTCAATTTTATTTCAATGAAAACATGACCATATGCATAGTCAACCACAATGGAGTTGACATGTTCATTCAGTTTGCAGATAAACTTGGCCTTTGCACAAGAAGGATTACAGACTACAATATCTAAGGCATGTGTATGTGATCAAGATGAACAATTTGCACCGACTTCACGTTATCTTTTTAGCATGCAAGGAAATGATAACTTGAAGTCGTACAAAAAGTCCCACCACGTCCCCAGGCTTATGCTTGAGGCAATTCCATGATGCCTTTTATTGCATAAATAAATTAATGAACAGTTTTGGCTCAGATACGAAATATTTGCACTATTCAATTTTTAAAAGTTGGCAGTACCAATATTTATCAAATTAATAACAGGAACTTGATGATGTAGACTGTGATTGAAGTTAGACAGGTCTCCTTTACATATTCATGTCTGAATTTAAATAATATGAAATTTTCAAAATCTGGTAGTGACCATAGGTACCTACTTGAAAAATTCTTCAACTGCAATTTACCCCTTTAATAAATAAAATTGTAAAAAATGCAGAGAATTTGTCATAATTTCAGGACTTCAGAAATTTTGAATTGCTGCACATTTCTATTGCTGCCAGCTAACAGGTTAGAGCTATCAAATATAACAAGGAGAACTTAGGAAAAATATACGTAATCAATGCTATAAAATCTCCCAACCGAAAATATAGACAAGTAAGTAAAAGTTAGAGAAAACAATATCACTTCTCACCTGGCCATTTCATCACCGTATTCAAGAGTAGCAACGATAACATAAAAATCTGATGGGTCTGTGAAGCTCAGCAGCAGCACCGGGATGGGAGCTCCCTCATGCGTGGGCAGCTTCAGTTCAGGCAATTTTATGCAGGGAAGTTCTCCCTCACATGTGTCTGTAGAGCATCAATCATTATAAGCAGGCAAACATCTGCTATGAACATATCTGATATACGTGTTCATCAGAGAAAGATTTCTTAAGAGAAATGAGAAAACATTGGCATTAAAAATTACAAAAAAAAAATTACAAGCAAACAATGCATAATAATACTGATGAAGTAACTTGCATTGAACTCAAATCTTTTCATTCTAGTATAGAGAATGAAAGTCTACCTATATTTAAATACCTACATTGATTAACACAAAGGGTCAATGGTAAATCACTGTCCTGGTAAATCTGTATCAACAATATTTATAGGCAACACAGCAACAACTTTTGAGCGCTTCAATTTTATAATGATCAAAATTTTGTATGAGTTTAAAGCAACAGAAGAATACCAGAGAGATTGTTTATAAGGAGCTAAAAGTGACAGAAGAAAAATATATATTAAATGCTGGAAGGATACTAATTGAAAATAGAAACTAATCATTATGATTGGGCCATTAAAACTTAAAGTGCTCACCAGCAGGAGTTTCTTCAACAGATGCTAGGGTAATATGTTCTGGTCCAAATGTTCTTGTGCAAGGTTGTTCTTCAGGAGCATCAATGGGTGAGAGCAGCTGACAAAGCTCCTCATGGAAACTCTTCATTGATGTATCTACATGCAGCGTTCTGTTGAATCTTGGACTAGACAAATCCAAGCTCACCTCTTCAGTGTGATTGGTATCTAACCACTTTAGAATATCCTGTGACTTATTCCTAGATAATATAGGATGATCAACCATGGTGTTGTTACCAGAAGTATGATGTAAGATTTGTGTCTTCTCTTTGCCATTGGTAGCAGACTCGTCATCTTCAATTAATGGACGAAATGGGTCTGCATCTGTCAGTTGCTGTACCGGGGTGCTGCACCTTGGTTCTTCCTCCAATAGCAAATTATCCTGCATTCCATCACAAGGTTCAACTTCATTCTTTATAGTACAATCAATGGTTGTGTACCTGTTGGTGCTTTTGAAGCTTTCAATAGTTTTTTCTTTCACATCCAAGATGTCATCATCCTGAAACTGGCAGTTATTGTCCACATTATTTTCTGTCAGCTTCAGATCCTGCTTTCCAACACCAGCACTTAAACCTAACTGGGAACCGTCCATGACTTCACGGTTTCTTTCTTTGTTGACTTCAAAGGTTTCTTTCTTTGTTGAACCTGATTTATTATTTTCTACTTCATGGTGAATCTCAGTGACTGTCACATTACCAGAGCGCTCATTCTCTTGCTTCAATTCCTCCACTTCTGAAATATTTTCATGACCAGGATTTCTCAAGAAAGTATCAAATTTCTGTTGAAATATTTCAATACCATACAGGCCTGATTTCACTGGGTGTACACATATCTCGCCATCACATTGAACATCAGAATTCATCGAGTTTGTAAATGACTGATAGTAAGGAGCAACAGGTAAGGTAGAATTTTGCTCCAAATGACCATAGTCAACCTTATGGGCAGAATCATAAAGCATTCTCTCACTGTGCAATGGTCCTTCTATTCCTCCATGTGCTTCTGGCAACATATGCAAGCTGGAGCAACTTTGATTATATTGATGATCACTCTGACCAAAGCAACTATGCAGAGCAACATTTTGGCATTGGAAATCTCTAGCATGGTGCGTAGTAGCCTGCATGTCTACAGGACTCAGCTGGGCACTGCCTAAACAAGGACACAGAACAAGCGGCTGCAGCAGATGCAACTGAAGCGGGTATTTGGGATACTGAAGTGAACTAATGCTTGGCATTTCCCATACATGTGGCATTTCCCATATGCGTGGCATTTCCCATATGCGTGGCATTTCCCATATGCGTGGCATTTCCCATATGCGTGGCATTTCCCATATGCGTGGCATTTCCCATATGCGTGGCATTTCCCATACATGTGGCATTTCCCATATGCGTGGCATTTCCCATACGCTTGGCATTTCTGATACACTTGGCATTTCTGATACACTTGGCATTTCTGATACACTTGGCACTTCTGATACACTTGGCATTTCTGATACACTTGGCACTTCTGATACACTTGGCACTTCTGATACACTTGGCATTTCTGATACACTTGGCATTTCTGATACACTTGGCATCTCTGATACACTTGGCATCTCTGATACACTTGGCATCTCTGATACACTTGGCATCTCTGATACACTTGGCATCTCTGATACACTTGGCATCTCTGATACACTTGGCATCTCTGATACACTTGGCATCTCTGATACACTTGGCATCTCTGATACACTTGGCATCTCTGATACACTTGGCATCTCTGATACACTTGGCATCTCTGATACACTTGGCATCTCTGATACACTTGGCATCTCTGATACACTTGGCATCTCTGATACACTTGGCATCTCTGATACACTTGGCATCTCTGATACACTTGGCATCTCTGATACACTTGGCATCTCTGATACACTTGGCATCTCTGATACACTTGGCATCTCTGATACACTTGGCATCTCTGATACACTTGGCATCTCTGATACACTTGGCATCTCTGATACACTTGGCATCTCTGATACACTTGGCATCTCTGATACACTTGGCATCTCTGATACACTTGGCATCTCTGATACACTTGGCATCTCTGATACACTTGGCATCTCTGATACACTTGGCATCTCTGATACACTTGGCATCTCTGATACACTTGGCATCTCTGATACACTTGGCATCTCTGATACACTTGGCATCTCTGATACACTTGGCATCTCTGATACACTTGGCATCTCTGATACACTTGGCATCTCTGATACACTTGGCATCTCTGATACACTTGGCATCGCTGATACACTTGGCATCGCTGATACACATGGCATCTCTGATACACTTGGCATCTCTGATACACTAGGTTTTTCAGATACACTTGGTATTTTTGATGCACTTGGCAGCCCTGATGCACTTTGCAGTTCTGATGCACTCTGCAGTTCTGACATGCTTGGTATTTCTGTTACCCTTGGCATTTCATCACAATTTATGTTCAGAACACATTCTTCCGGGACTAATATCTGTACAGACGCTGCTGGCATTGGTTTCAATGATTCTGGTAAAATGGAGCAAGTTCCTAAACATGAGCTGGAAATTTCGGTTCTTTCTCCATACCAGCTGTGTAAATTACTATCAATCTCTTGAGCAATCTCTGTCAGGACTTGTGACCTTTGTAACATTTCTGACTTAAAATCTAAGCCAATCTGCTCTATATTCTCATTTAAATTTTGACTTGTCAAATCAGAATCATCCAGGTTACTGATGAATGAATTTAGAGGCATGCAAGGCCTATCAGCTGCCCCAGTCTGGCTCAGGGGGCAAAAAATTTCATCAACAAACCCTGTGCTGCTGGCCATAATCTTTACTTCTTCAGGCTCTTGAAAAGAATTTTTCATATTTTCATAAGAATGAAAATGATCACTGGAGGGATCTTCTGGAATAACTATCACAGTTTCCAGTTTGATTGTTGACTTTGAATTCATCTTCTTAATTTAGAAACCTTGGATACAATTAAAAAAAGACATTAATAAAGTTAACAATATCTAGATAAGAACAAATATGGGAGCAAAATTGCATCATAGAAACATATGAAGAGACTCAGCAGCAATAAAATCTGAAACTTTCATAGTGTTATGCCATACTCAATAAATTTGAGCAAAATTTACTGGGTGATGATGAATTCTTCCTAAACAGGGACACTCAATAAGAGTTATAAACAAATATACATGGAATTTCCAGTAGCTATCACAGCCCATGGCATAGTGTCAAAGCAGAGACTTTTATAGACTCTTCCTCAATTTTGTTTCTGAGTCAAAGAAGTAGACCAGTAGAGTATCATGAACACCAACATCATCATACAAGTACACAAGTTATTGGTTTAAATCTTGAGTAAGTAAGGAAATTAAAAATGAACTGATTCTATGGCCCAGGGCAAAAAAAAATAAAATATTTTGATCGCATATTCTACCTCACATACTACCCAACACACCAATGTATCAACAATGATCTAGCTTGGTTATAAATAAAACAGAACACCAAAATAATAATTATATAATTATTTGGAAAGATCTTGAGTGTAAATCCAATTGTTATACATGTGCAATTGTTACATATTATTACTTATTGAATATGCAAAATACAAATAACCATCATTCTGGGATAGGTGTATATTATATTTGAAGGTTCAACCTCATGAGAATGAACCTACACACCACCATGCAAGGTAAGGGCTGTTGTCTGCTACTTTGAGTTACCTATCAACTGAAAAAAAATATAACTCAGTACTCACTGCAGTGAGTGAGAGAGAGAGCGCATTTTCTCGTCGATGAAAACTTGAAGTCATGGACAGACAGACATGGCAAGCACATTAGTGCATTTTTTCCATAAATGAGAAAATGGGCTAAAAAGGCACATCATAAGGTAGTATTTGGGACATGAAGCATATATATGTTCAGGAGCAAATTGAAATTGTTGCTGCCTATTCCAAGCATTCTATTATATCTATTGCCTAATGGTCATTACATGAAAAATGTTAAAAAAATAATTCATTTTATATCAAAAATTACTTCAATATACCCATTTGAATCAAATTCATGCATTGATCCAGGCAGGCCAAACTGAAAGTGGACCGAATTGTCAATGCACCTGGACCACTTTACTGATGTCTTTGGCTTTCAGGATTTCATGTTCTCCCCTCTCAAAAATTCCCTCACAATAGTTTATCAAAAAATTGCAAGACTTCAGGATTGGCAGCTACCCTAGAGAGTTAAATTGTAAGGGAAATATGTGAACTGGTGCTGGTCCTACTAAACAAAATTCCTAGTTTAATAGCCATAAATAAAATCTTCATCAACATTTTCAATATCAACATTTCTTTCCCATCATGGTTGTTGAGGACAAGATGTTGATGGACCGAAAATAGAAATTAAGCAAAAGTCACACACCGTGCAGAAAGGATTTCTAGGAATGAAGGTTAATATACTCAATGGCGACACAGCTGGGCCCAAAACTAGAAAATATGAAGCTGCTTTTTACTGAAATATTGTGGCAGAAAATTAAGGTAACCAAGGAATTTGTAACTTTGTAACTTGTAAGTTACAAAACTTAAATACCTACTTTGATTTCATAAAAACAATTGAACTAAAATTTTCTTTGTCTTTATAAATTCAAACTGCTAACTCATAGCAGTGAAACTCTGATTTGACTTAACAAAAATGTAATGACCATCATGAAATAGCAATTGAAATTGCCTCAAAAAATTGTGTTCTTATGGTAAACTTCAAACAAATGATTCGTCAATCAACATATAACCCATGGCTTGGCAAATAAGTTTGCAACTTGAAAATTGTTTTCAAGAACTTGAAAAATGAAATCATGACTCAAAAAAATTTGAAGGGAACTCACAGGCCATAAGCCCCCTCAAGTCTTGAGGCTTGTGAGAGTGAGACCACAGCTTGGTCGTTTTTTCTATTATCAATTTTTCATTATAAAAATTAGATGAACCTAAAATTGTAAACATCATGATCCTATCACCCTATCAGGTCAATCTGAAATATCAGGCTGAACTTTCCAAGAATGACTAGTGAAACAATACTTGCATTGGCATAGGGGATTTTATAATATATGGGAAAAAATGTGCTATTTTTCTTATTATTTTTAAAGAAAATAAAGCAAGGCCTTTGGAAAAGAGCAAATTTTGTGCATACATGGCTGGCAATCAGCCTTACATAGATATTTTGGTCTTGTTGAAACTTGTTCAGGAGTGCCTTTGGCCCAACTTTCTAGTATGGCCTGTCAAAGCTCAGAGAGAGAGAGAGACTCTAGAGTAGGCATTTTCCTCAATCCTCAGACCTCACTTGCATTTGTTTTTATCTAGGTATATCCCATGTTTTGTTGTTCAATTCTGAAGTACCTGCTAAGTTAGGCTGAGGCAACGTATGGTTATGATTATGGTAAGCTGTATGGTAGATACAGCCTTTAGGTCTTCAGAAGTTCAGAACTGAAGTTTTTGTCAAACATTATAGGTTGCGTGCATTGGTTCATTTATTACTTCTTGTTGCCAAATGTTGGTCACCTTTTTTTATAAAATTCTTGCTTATTTATAGAAAAAAGCCCAGTCAAGCTAATACAGGATAAAAATCATGTCTTTGATCATTGATTAGTTTATTGATTACTATCTATTATCTATAACTGCCTACATAGTGTACAATGCACATTTGTACATAGTACATACTACATCATAACAACCAATATATACTATACAGGTAAGTGAGGTAACATACTATGGATGCTATTGCCAGTATTGGTGCCAAATTGGAAAATCAAGCTATAAATCAAGCAGAAGCTACAGTTAGTACCCACCTCATTATAATACCCATCAATCCATCATAACCTATGAACATGAAAGAGAAAAAAATACACTAAATTGTAGACTATTTCATATTTTCATCCAGCCATTGTTGTAGTCTGGTAACAGCTTTCCCAATTTCTTTGGTAAAAAAATAACAAAAATGGCACATCAACATGGTAGTCTACAACTTTTGAAAATTGCCTGTGAAAAGATTATTTTCACCCATGACCATTGATTTTGGGAAAGTCTGTCTGATTACTCTGATAGGGAAATTTTGGATTGGTATTGTTGGCTACAGGCTAAGGTGGAAAATGAGCATTAATTTAACCAAAACATAAATAAATAAAAATAAATAAGAACTATTCAAGAAATATTTTACAAAATACACAACTTACAATCTTACATGAATGCTGAAAAATTATACTGAAATTCATAATCGCAAACCAGATATTTCTTAGGTACTTCTGAGAATTAGATTACCTATTTGCAATTCTCTCATATACTCAAAATTTAAACCAATATCTCATGTATGATAATGCTGGACAGCTGGAATTGGTGTCCGTGATACTCTGCTGCTGCCTGCTCTACTCATAACATCCTTCATTATTTGTCTTCAGTTCATACCTACCTAAGATGATAAGACTCATGATAAGAGACAAGACTCCATATTGAACTTGAGAAGTTGAGGAAGTCTAAAAAAGTCTTGAACTTGAGGAAGTCTCTACTTTAGGGTTTTGCCAGTTGGCAGTTGCCACTCTGGCAGCAGGCCAGTGGCTCATAGCTGGCTCTCCCACTTGGGTTGGACCCACTGGGCACTGGCCACTGTGGCCAGTGGCCACTGCCACTAGCTATGCAGAAATTGGGCATGTCATTCATAATTAGTGTCAATGAAATGAATGGATCTATGAATGTAAGAACTGATAAAAAAATTAATTAATTGCTTCATTCACAATCTGACCTCCTTAAAGTGTTAACTGTTAAATAGCTAACTACCTATAGGTCCTATACTATTATAGAATATAGATTATGGAACTAGAATTAAGCTTAATTTATGCCCCTATTATTTCTCAGCATTTCATAGTAAATTCAGGTAGTCCATAGTGGCAGTGCTTTGTTTGAAATTTGTTATTTATTTGCTATATGGCAATTGTGCATTGTAAATATGTAGTTTACGCAGATGAATGTCCGGGCCTCAGTCCGGCTAATGCCATGGTACCTAATTCAATTGTTCGCTGGAAGCCTCGAAGTCGAATGGCTCCATACCATTCCACATAGCATGATACATCATACATGCAAATGCAATGAATGACAGTTATGACTTATGAACTTATGACACGTCATAGTACATACATCGATGATCGACACGTTCTGACTTTCATGTATATGGCTCCGAAAGAGTTCGCGTACCGAAGTAAATCCTGCAAAGGACGTTCATTACCTGACTGCACTTCTGCACACTGGTCACTCGCTGGTGAAAAAAAGTGGTGATGAACGACACGTAGGCTACCACAGTTTGGGCCCACCGGCTAACGGCTACGGTGTCTAAACATAGTGAACAAACAACCTAATTGCCACTTTGGATAAAACTTGTGGCGACAAATGCGCCTACCAGCCTGATCTCTGTCAGAAATAGAAAACAAAGCAGCAGACTGAGAGTCTGAGACTCGGAGCTCTGCTAGATTTGGTTAAAACTGTTGTGCATTTGCAATTTTTGTATACGATTAAACGCCAGTTCTGGAGGGTGGGTGAGTGTTTCCAAAGACGCATTGTAGCGAAATATTCCGTGAACCTAAAAAATTAGTTTATCGATGGTATCAGGAAGAATTGAAACGGTGAATGATGTTTTCATGAAAATTGTTATTTTTTTCTTTGCAGACACATTCGTTCAGAACATCTCAAAATTAAAATTTTCTACAATTTTCTACGCACCTCATTGATGTAACGCACCTCATTGATGTAACGCACCTCATTGATGTAAAGCACCTCATTGATGTAACGCACCTCATGTGACGTAACGCACCTCATTGATGTAACGCATCTCATGTGATGTTATGCACCTCATTGATGTAACGCACCTCATTGATGTAACTCACCTCATTTGATGTAACGCACCTCATTGATGTAACGCACCTCATTGATGTAACGCACCTCATGTGATGTAACCCACCTCATTGATGTAACGAACCTCATTGGTGTAACGCACCTCATGTGATGTAACGCACCTCAACTTTTTAAAATGAATCTATTGAATTTTGTACAACTCTTCATCACTCTCATTGTGTGAAATTAATAATTAAAATATCACAAATTAACGGCCTGGTGCAACAGTGCTATTGAATGCCTCATTCGCCCTCGTATGGAGGATGCATACATAGGCGTCAACTGAAATAAATTCAGCTGCTTGTGACGATTTGAAAATTATTTGCTATAACATGTATTATTAAGAATGAAGGACGATGCAGATATGTTCAGATTTTTTAAAGACTTAGTTGTATTAGGAATAGGAACGTTGGTATTTTTTTCATAATATTATGTAACATGAAGGTTTCGTATCAACCAAACATAAACTATGAATCGAACTTACTTCAGTCATATCTACATTACTCTCATATTCATCAAAATAAAGTGTTTTATTTTGTGGCAAAATTTGTAGTGTCTATCAATAACTATTTACTGTTTTTTCGTTTTACTATATGTTTTTCTATGTTCTATATTTTTCTAAGTGTATATGCATATTGGGTCGAGTTATATGCACGTATCTTATAGGAGGGTTGAGGGGTTAGTCAGTTTTGCGACCTCTGTGTTATTAATTCATGGATAATCGGCAGTAATGTGTTAATATTTCAAACAAGTTTCAAATCCCGGATTATAAAATTAATGTAGATTAATAGTCGTTTGATCTTCTTCTCAAACCGAAGCCACAGAGCTCACGTCACCTGCTAATTTTATTAAGGTTTCTAAATTTCCAAATACTTTGTGTCATGTATATTTTCGAATATATATCATTTAGGAATATTATAAACTGAATTTGCATACAAATAGATCTATGTTTAAGGCGTTGAGATCCTATAACGTTTCTCGCCATATATATGCTCTGATCTGTGCCGAACAAAAAACATAAGGAAGGAATCAGGTACTTTTGACCACTACACTGAAACACAGTCCTACAACTAATTATCAAACAAAATCCCTTGTAAATAACATATTCAATCATTTTTTTCATCTTGATCATCATACTGTTCGTGATTATATTTAAGCTCGCGCAGTGCAGCGGCCATGCGCCGCACAGACGCGTGAAGCCGATGATTGGTGGAATTGCAGCATGTAGGAAACCTAACCAATATATAGAAATTGCGACGTGCTTTTAACTGTCTACTAGCAGCCGCACGAACTGTGGTGCACTTAATTGTTAGACGAATTACTATATTTCCACTGTTGCAATATTATAAAAAAAAAGTTAGCACTAATTCGGTCTCTATTCTAAAATTTACCAGCTCCATTGATTGAATATTAACTGACGTGGAAGCTTCTTGTGGTCAGATCGGTGCCGTCCACACCTGCACTCAATTTGGCCCTCCCCAGTCTATCACAACAACAACATAACATAACATAGCGATGTCGGCGCTGAAGAGTAGGCCTGATGTGGCCTGTCGCCAATTCTTACTTTTCGTGACTTGTTCACAGAAGATCTAAAATCGTGTCATTTGACCGGATCTTTTCAGGACTGACAATAGTTTGAAATAGCTACTAGACTTCCACCGGGTTCGATTGAAATAGCTACTAGATTTACACCGGGTTCGATATGGTGCTAGGCATTTAAAGTCTGACCACTCGCAACTGCTGCATGGTTTCTACGATAGATAAATTTGACTTAGAAACCTCCTCTCTCTTAGTGCAGGTTACTGATTTATTTAATCAGAAAACCCTAGCCATGCGACATATAATCCGTAAATGTGGCACTGCATGAATCTAGTTGAGAATACCTCAAATCAGAATTTATTTGCACGAGTATGAATAGCACAGTGATAGGTGATCATTAAAAAGAACATATGAGAACATTTAGGAACGAAAATGTATATATTATCCCTCCAGTCGTTAGTTCAACCTGGGGTATTCAAACCCTAACCTCTCGGCTTATGGAAAAGCGAATTTCATCTTTTTTTCAATTACATACAATCATATGAATTTGGCTGATTCTAGACTACTCGAAGCAGATATTCGGAGTAAAATGTAATCAAAATAGTGGCTTATTTCACTAACACTATGATGAAAATATATTTACTTCAATAAAAAAATCTGAGTTAGACTAACTTTTATTTCAACGATTAAAAAGTGGCCGCTCAAGCTCTACCATGAAAATGTATTCCTCATTTTTCGTCTTCATATACCGAGGTTAATTTAAGGTAACATTTTTTATGAAATGGGATTTCTAAAAAACATGTTATAAATTCGTTGAAATAAATCATTATCTTTTACTACTTCTTCAGTCTCAACAGAATCTCCGACCGCCATTCATTATTTAAAAATCAGCATTTGACATTGCGCCAACATGCAAATACGCTATAAAAACATTTCTTAAAATATTAAAATTTCACTAACATCTAATTGTGGGAAACATTGAAAATGTAGGCACTTTATACGGTGAGAATATAATATATATAGTTACCTTTTCAGATAAATATGTTTCTATATATAAATAGTATTTTCCTTTTCACTTCAACATTCCATTTCCTCAAATTCGTGCTCGACGCAGAACAAGTTCAATCCTTGCGTAACAAGGTGCACAATTTCGTTACTTTTGTTCCATATAAATTTTTCTGAAAAACTGTGACATGACTGGAGGAGCGTTCCCTATTTACTTATAAACTTGAAATAAGATTTGATTCACTTCATCGCTGCGACAAATTAACTATAAAATGCAATAAATTAATTTCGACAATTCAACGAAAAAATGCATAAGATTAATTATCGATAAATCGTAGGAGTGTACGGCAATTATAAGATTGATGCAACTCTTCTTATTGCATTAGAAATAATTAGACTAACCAGGAAACCACCTTATATACTTGGGCTCAAAACATTCTACGTTTCAAGTTCCATCAACATATGTACAGCAATAGCAATTAGACATCAGTAAACGGTAGTCTTGTGATAGCGAGGTGCGTTGGACTCATATAACCTTATTTTCAACAATCAGTCTTGTACATTAAAATATATAAATTATTTTAGCTGATAATAACACACATAGGTAGGTTAAACTAGACGTGCTGTAGCGCCATATTCATATTAGATGTGGATATAACCCACTCTTAATTGTCATGTTTATAAGGATTCGTAAGATAGAGCCATCACTCATAAAGATGCATGGGTCAAAATGTGACAAACTTTTTTATCCACAACACGAGCAGAGAGCGGACCTATAACAGCACTGATACGTTCTTTTGTCGTGCCTAACTGGGTGGAGATGATCCATACAAGGTAAAAAGAGCATCGCTGTTGTGACAATAACCCACTCATTTCTGTGAGAGATCCTCTTCTTCAAGCAGGTACGATTCGTGAGCTGGAAGGCTTGTGGTGCTTTATATTTCCTGTCAACTGAAGACCAGTTAATGAAGTTCATTCAACGTATTCTTTCAGCTTGACGTGATGACGTAAATGACTGATAGCCAAACCGCGAAGGGAGAGTGACGCACCCACGACGCGTAGTCCAAGTTTACCGAATTTCCTGAAACATAAAAGAAAATTTATTTCTATTCACGCAGTACGCGATCACGCGCTCAACGATAAAAAAATACAAAGTCATCTAGGTTGCTATGTTCGTGATGTGCACCTCTGACACTATTGATCGTTGCAATGAACTTGTCCCCGTTCGGGAAAGGAATGTTGTCTTTGTTAACACAATAAAATTAAACGGATTTTACATTAGGTATAGATGAAAATTTGTTAACGCGGAGGAATGATTTTGTGGCATTGACAGCACTTTAATTCACACTCATTATATTATATTAAAAAATTTTGTAACATGCAACTGATGGACGTATTCTAGATTCAACCTATTTTGGCACAAATATCACGTACGAAGCATCCGCTTGCATGGTGATGTAAACTTGAACTTGTTTAAAGTATTTATTCCTCAATATAGCATTGCTTTCATGATATCGGTAAAATACTGAACAACTCTAAGCTGCTGTCAAGTGTCGGTGCGACACATGAGAAGTGTGTGTAAGCTTCACTGTTTGCACCAAATGTTGCTATTGGCAACGTCATCTACAAGATGATCGTGATCGATCAGCGAGTGTGTATCGGAAGGTGCCTACCGCGCTTGAGCTTGCCTTTGTTCTGCTAACTTGCATGTGGTACAAGTGAAGCTGTAATTTGATCATTATATATGTACGATGAGGAAGCAAGATGTGGATTAACTGAATAGTAGCTTTAATTTTGTATATGGTACATAGAATGTCAAATGGAAGCAGTATTCATTTTGTAGAGGGCGTGATTTTTCTTTCACCATTAGAAAATTATGAATATATGTAGCTCATTAATATTTTCATAGAGAGGAAAATTTCATGAGTTTCAATCTGCTTCTTCACTCTTTTTCTATGATTAAGTTGTTAACAAATATTGATTACTAGTTTCCAAAGCATATATAATTAAATTCGTTTTCAAACAAAAGGTACCTAATCTGGTCCACGTGATATGATCTATAAGTCTATATCAACCAATTTTTGCAAACGCTAGAAAGGTATGTTCTTAATTTTTTTAATTTATTAAAAAGAATATTTCTCACCCAGGGCGCGAACATGGTGCGTGTTGATGGCAACCACTTGTCTCCTGCTCTCTGTGAGCCACGCGCTCACCCTATTGGTCAGCTCCTCCGTGGTCTCCCACACTCCGCCCCAAACACTACAATCTGAGCAAAATACGTCGAATTTGCAGAAAATTTCCCATAACTTTGGTAATAAAAGTTTGACTTTACTTTTATTGTGCCTATATTAATTACCATTCCTCTCTTCTATTTTAGTCAACAGCGCAATTTCGCTACTTATCGAATTTATTTTTAGGGACCATTTGGCGTCATTTTCACGGTTCACTTGACAGCTGCTCCCTACGACCATGGAAGCTGCTGCCGCAATTGCCCAAATGCTTGTAATATAAATAAACACTCCTCATGCATATAAAAAAACATTCCTCTCACATTTCATTATTACTCCTACCTGCAATTAACGTGATTATTCTTGAAGTATAACCGTATAATAAACCACTATGAAAAGGTCATTGATAGTACATTGGGTATCGGGACTACAAGTATGACATTCATTTTAAAATGACAATCCAAAGTTTGCAGATTTCGTTGCTGGGAGACGTTGAATCATCCTAACACTTAATCCATGTATTATATAGTAACGGATATATCTGTTCACTAACTTTGTTCACGGCTTTATTAGTTTACTTTTTTTTAATTTCACTGATTTTTTTAGAGCAATTGTATACCAATGATATATGATCGGCCTGCGTTTCAGCCACAAGTTAACCACATTATGACTCCTAGAGCGTTGGATATGAAATGCGAGGGAACCGTAGGATTCAATACTATATTCTATCAGCAAAATCGATTGGGATTGAAGATTTCGTGGTGTAGATCTTCAATATAATGCGACCTTTTTGAACATAATAGAATACTGAATACCCGTTCATAGTTCTGAATGGATGTTTCTGAACATAATTGATATTGATGGGAACCTGATAAATTATCAATGATCAATATATAATAGTTTATGCGTAACAATCTCACGTGGTTCAACAAGACGGGGTAGAAATGACGTGCAGGTGAGGCCTTTGTTCCTGACGTTGCAGGCTCCACCACCGCCGTCTACTGAAGGCAGAGCGTTAAGGCAGTCAGTAAAATTATGATAAATTGTCCAACTCGTAATGAATTAATGAGCTCAAGGCTTCTTGAATGAGTTTAGAAGTGATGAGATTATTCCAACGCTTTTTATAAAGTGACCGGTGATTTTAAAGCGAACGGGCGAACACAATGCACAAAAAATTATTTTGCAAAGAGATATGATTACAAGATGTGCCCATGATCAATAGATAGCCCATGATAATTTTCCATTAATATATTGAAAAAGAGAAAATTTAAAGTGATAATTTTTGTTAGGTTGTAATTAAAATATGATCGACAATCTTCTTACAGTAAATCGGAAACTCTGTATTGCGCTACACTTATTTTCTCCATGATTGTGCAATGCACGTCAATGCAACTTAACGCTAAGTGACTTAGTTTCTTTTAATGATCTAGCATATAACCGCCAGGTCTTAGAAACGAAAGGTTCCCGCCGCGCTGAACTGATCAGCCTGCTCACCTTTAGACAAAGACAGATCTTTCCAGGGCTCCTGCGAGATGACATCGAGTTCTTCCCACTGCTGCTCCAGCGACACATCGTCGCGTCCTCCCTCTTCCTCGAGGTCGTCCACGAGGTACACCACGCGCACGAACCTGTAGAACTTGCTGGGCACCAAACCTGGGCTCTCCAGCAGCCACGTCGAGCTCGAACTCGACTGGCCCGCCCGCTGATCAAGGACCTGCATTTGGAGATCGCAGATTTTTTATAGACATTTTTCTATAAATGAATAGTAAGAATCGTGTTTTTAATGCTGCAGGTGAAACCATCAACATTTTTACGTCCATAATCATTCAATACTTTATACATGGATTGCATAGGATCTATCGAAACGGAAGGGGATGTATTAGTACGGTATAAGTGCGCCCATATTATCACATCATGTGTGATGTAGAGGATGAACAGCCTGCGCTTGTATATATATCACCTCGAGGTTGCAGAGTCTCATGGAGGCGTCACAGCTGCACCACGCGAGGGCGCGTGTGATCACTTCAGCTACCGTGTCTTCGTTGGACCTGAGTTAGTCATACATGGTACGTTTCATATCATGGATGACATTGCAATATATCTTGTTTGCATGTAAGTTCTGATTGGAATAACTATCATTTGTGTTTAAGTAATCGATCGAAATTAAGTAATCGATCGAAATTTATATCAATACATAATTTTATTGAATGCGTAAATTATCGGAGAATATTTAGAATCGATCATGTGAATGGAATCCAATTAAAAGTATAAAAATCATACATTTCAAATTAATAAACACATTTTAAGAGACTGAATTCTCCTCTGCAAGCCAAGCTTGAGTGCCTCACCTGGCCGAGAAGTCTCTGATGCCAACGATGACTGCGGTTGGTGCCTTCTTTTGCGTCCGCGACGTTTGGTATTCCGTGAGAAAGAAAACTCGCAAAAACCTGCAAAACCTGCCAACAGAAAACGCTTCATTTTTAGAATTGCATCACGGTGAGATAGAAAACTTTTTTCGACAGGCTTGCACTGGAGCGAAACTCAAAAATATTTCATTTCGTTTTTTAGCGCATTTTCTCATCTATGGAAAAAAAGGTGCTATTATGCTCGTCATGTCCGTCCGTCGGTCTGTCCGTGACCACGTTTTCGTCGACGAGAAAATGCGCTCTCTGTCACTCACTGCAATGAGTACTGAGTTATATTTTTTGACACGGGGATGGCATTCAGAGCTCAATAAAATTTATTTTAACAGTCTCTGCAATCTTTTATTGCTTGCCTACCTAGTCAGCCTACATGACAACAAACTTGATCTCAATTCACTAATATTAAATGAACACTTCTACTGAAATTTAAATTTTAGTTGTATTCTATTTAGCTTTTAACTGATCTTCCATTGATTCGGCGGCATAAACATCGGTGTTCACTGAGTAAATCCGACTTATTAGCCCTGAAATTACCATAAATTTGGTAAATAAGAGAGTCTCTATGTTCCCACCTAGTAAACAGAGACACCAAACTTGAAGGTGAAGGTATGGGCGAACTGGATGCAAATCGTTACAATTAATATCTGGTCGAGAATATCTGCATGGTCATGTTAGCTTTCAATACATTCACAGTACAACGAGTGTGATTTAACCTGACTCATCACATTGCTCTAAACCGTCATCTGACATTTGTAGCTCAAAGTTTAGCTAAGAATTTCCATAGGTCTCTCATAGTGAGACGAGCAGCGTACGTGACCGTCTGCCTCATAACCTTTCGAATATCACTGATTCTATAAAATAACAACAACTTCACAGAACTCGAGGGCATCATTAATGATTGAATTTATCTCTAACTCGTGCTCTGTTTTGTCAGCTGCTCTGAATTTAATGTGTAATAAGCAAGGAGTTCAAATTCAGAACGATCATAGAAGAGACTTGGCGTAATCGTCCATTTCAAATTCATCTATATACACGCGATTCTATAAAAAAATATAACTCAGTACTCACTGCAGTGAATGACAGAGAGCGCATTTTCTCGTCGACGAAAACTTGAGGTCACGGACAGACGGACGGACAGACGAACAGACAGACACACGGACATGGCGAGGGCAATAGTGCATTTTTTCCATAAATGAGAAAATGCGCTAAATAGAAAAGTGCCACAGAAAAACAAAAGAGCCTAGAGAGTTTCAGGGGACACACTTTGAACTAATCCTTCACACCACAATTAAGGGCAATTATGTCTGCTATTGATTGAAAATTCAGTGTTTGTGGCACAGAACATCACCTGGTGAAGCCGTGCTGCGTGTACGTCACACTGCCGCTCTCCGTGTCAATGTCAGCGTCGTACAGGCCCGACAGCGGTGCATCCTGGACCCGGCATTTGCCCAAATAAATAATAATATGCATCGATAATCTAATTCATATATCAATATTTCCTTGGTACATCAAGGATTGAACTTTTAAACTCAGAATTTATTATTTATCAATACAATTTTCGTTATTTCAAATGCAGTAATACGGAGAGCAAGAGCCAGCGTACGAGGGTCTGTATGGACAGCAACGACACGGTGGGCAGCCTGTTGGTGAGGTAGCCGCTGATTACATCCATGAGCTCTTCAAGGCTCTGCGCAGCGCCGGAAAAGACGCTTTTTCCTTTCTGGCGAGGAGTGAAATCTCTGTAGCCTATCACCACGCGGGGGCACTCGTGCGGGGTCCGCTGCAGCCACACCCGGACGCCTCTGTGTGGGAAACCCATGACAACAATCCATCAAGACGCCCGGGGGTGTGAACTTCATTGAATTCTTTGTATGTTATGCAAGGATTGCGCCACAAATGGTGTTACACGCGACGGCCTTTGTAATTAAAAGATAGGGGGAGGCTGTAGTAAATGTGCCATTCAAACGCACTTACTTACTCGAACTTGCTTCTGTAGCGAAGACTCGCATTGAAACCACAATTACGTGGCTTAGAGAGACCACGTATCATATATGCAAATATATTCTGACTGAAGGACGACTAAAGTACATAGTATAATAAAATTATATTTTCTATTCGTACTGATCGCCATAAAATGAGAAGGTATGCATTGTATTGGTAAGGTATGCATTTTAATGATATGCCCATGACTTCAATATCAACGCCGAATTTATACAAATGAAAATTTAAATCCACTATCGTAAGCAAGATTCCGATTTCAACCTCAATTAAAATGACTGCAAGGAGTCCATGTCCGGGAATTACACGAAGGTAGGATCATCCTGGAGTGTCGTTACTCCTGCAAGAGCCCGTATTGATGATATGCTTCCTGGAATCGGTCCAGTTCGAAGAACCAACTTATAGTGACTCCACGAATTAAAGTACTGCTCATGCAAACGATTCCTTTCAAAAACAGAATATAAGCTCAAGTAATTACTTTCATATTTTATGTTAGCCCTTGCTTTCATTGCTGTCACACAAAGGATGGACGGCGTTGTACCTTTTGGCGACCAGTGTCCACATTTTCTCAGAAGCAGCACGCTCGAGTGTTCATCAATAATCATTATTCCATCTTCCTTTGTCATCGTCACTCTAGCGCATGTGCACGCACATGCATTGTGTGCACGATAATGGCGTCTGAAACTCATTGCATCAATGATTCACTGCTCCAAGTTCATTTATCACGGCCAATGTTGGGGCTGGGCTACGCAAAAGTTCTGAATAGAGTGTGAGGTGCAGCTTGCGCGTCAAGAATCAATACGTTGCTCGGCCTTTGTGCAGGCCAGGCCATGAAAAAACCAGTAGGTGGCGATCCACTGATGCCACTCACGCGGTATTGGCTGTGCCCGATGGACTCGTTCTAAGAACGTCCTCGATTCCAGGGCTCGAGGAATGGTGCCAGGGTCAGCATGAGACATTATAATACGACGCCACCGTATGACTTACAACATGCAACCTATCGAATTCGCTATCGCTGATACGCGTTCAACATGCATCGTAGTCGATCAAATATTTTTCGAGCGTGACACAATTTCTAGCATGACTTGTTTGCACGCACGCTTCTAATCAATGATACTCAACAACAGTTCTTTCTTTCATCGACTTCCTTGATGCGTTATCCGCATATGCCGTTAAATTCGTTGGTATTGTAATTCTACCAAAAAATTAGGTTTAATATTGACCTTCAATCTGTTTAATGCAGTTGATCTTCATGCCAGTTTTCTGCAGATTATTGGCCGATAAACACATCATTTCGTTCGTGTGGTGAAGAGCTTAGAAAGATCTCTTTGTTCGCATGCAACTCCGTGCAGTGCACTCTCTTCGCCTGATGTAAAATTTATCATGCATATATCAAACAGTCATTGCGACGTATGGATTTCTTCCTACATTCATAGCCTGAGCTTCATATATTCATCCAGAATGACGACATAAGCCGTCTCAATTTCGCCTCCGTTACCGTTTGCACACAGCGGCGAAGGAAATCATGTCATGGTGGGGCAGTGTTGATAGTTATTCGCTAAAATTTTTTAACAATAAGAACCCAAGAACCCGGTTACATACTAACTGATCAAAAATTTCTTATAGTGCGTTAAAGTGGATTAAAATAAAATATTTTTAATTTAAATTGTAGAAATTTTAGGGGAATTTTGGCTGAATCAGCTTCCACGGTTCAACTTATCGTGTCCTGATGGGATTAGGTAAATGTGGACATTATTGGTTAGAATAACTGTTTTTGCAGATAAAATATTCACAGCACCACGGTTTTTATGGAAATCTCTCTTATGTTATTATAATCTTAAATTAAATAATCGATAGTATAGCTGAATACTGTTTAGCTATTAGTTGCGTGATTGCGATCATACTAGTCTATTTTAAAAAATAAATACAGCGTAGGTACTAATTTTGGGGGTACCCTGAGAAGAAAGGAGAACATACATGAATTCTTAATTACCACGGATAAAATTGCGCAAATTTATCACCAGGTTACCGCCAAAGAAAATGTAAACTTAACAAACACACCCATTTAATTGCCTGTAAAGTGACGTATTCCGTTATAAAAATATATCTTTGATACAATTCCTGTCAAGCTTCACAGCTTATGTTTTTATTCAAATATGTAAAGTCATTTTTACATGAGCTCTACTTTTGGCAAACACCCAAATGGCAGTGCGTTTGCAATTGAAAAGTTTCTGATGATTCAACGTAACTTATTGCTCTTCATATCCTTTACTTTCGACGTTCGAGTTAAATATAAAAAGCTTTTAAGTAGCGATTTTCGAAGGATGTTTGCAGTGAATACTTTGCAACGCGTTAGTGTGACAAAATTAATTGCTGGCATTTTTCTATCAAATCTGCTCTTATCAGTGTAATGAGGACACCAGTGGAAATAGGTTTATTCCTGATCTATTCTTATTTGTAGCTGTACCTTAGAGCGGTGTGATAAGGCCACGCATCTTTTTGAGCTGTGTTGCCATCAGAAGTTAAAGGTAGCGCCTCGCAGCCTACCACTTTGATCTTCGTGTCGAGGCTGAGCCACTGGTTTACTTGCTCCACGACCTCCCTGGTGGCGACAAACGGCAAAAACTTTACATGTGTCAACTCATCAATCAATTTTGGTTTAGGAATTCTGCAGCTCCACTTTAAATCTTTCTGCAGCTCTTTCCATTTCTGCAGCTCCTCCAATTAGTTCATTGAATGTTGGTTGATTAATTTTATTTACATGTTCATACGGAATGTTTCAAGTGAACGAAAATGTAATTTTGGGTTTGTTAAAACATTTACCATAAACCAAAGGTGGGCATGTCAAGTTTGTTCAGTTCGACTACGACTACTGTTCATCAGTTAGGTCTTAAATTAACTTATGCCCAAATACATGATCGTTGATGATTCAAATTCTAAATGATCGTTGATGTACCTAGCCACATGGAATCATAATATTAAACAGAAATTTTTTTATCAGCACGGCTTACCCGAAGTATGAGTAGACTGTAGTCAAACATGAAGATCTGTTCGGACACTTCTTGGGAATAAAATCCTTGCTGAAGATCCCTAAAGGCATAAAATTGCCCCACCGAGGACCGGTTGCTGAATGTATTGAATGAGAAATTTTAGATAAACTTTTTTCTTCGTCTGCTTGGTTAGATTCTGAAATGGCTTGTTGAGGATAAATTCTAAAATTGGTTGTATCTGATGTAAGGTGGTCTTCATCAGCAATAGAAGTCTGAACGATGCTTAAATCTTCCGGGTCTTGGATTTCATCGTAGCCGGTTGTTGTTTTTTCTGGAGGTATATCTAGTTCAGTTGTATATTTTAAATTGAGCAAACTGTTTACTTCTTGAGAAGATTGTCTTCCTGTAGGAGTACTGCTAATAATGAGGGTCTCTGACTTTTTAGGAGTTTCTTCCCTCTGATTTGAATCCACGTTATTTTGATCACCAGTCACTTCTACGTCTCCAGTATTTTTAAAGAGATCTACTTCTTCGGGAACTTCGGAATCTTCAAATGTCACCACCTCTAGCGGAGCTTCTGTATCTACAGGACATTCCGTTTGTACATCGTCCTGCTGGGGTTCTTCATTTTCGTCATCGTTCACAGGCGAAACCGTTATTTCAGTAGGATTTGCCATATTTTACTCAATCGTACATATTTTGGTTTAATAATACGTTAAAACCATACACTCACATTCGTTTCAAATCCATTAAAACTCAACACGTTTTCGTCGACCGCTAGGAGCGCACTAAGAACTTTCAGTGATTCACTCAAGGCTCGGAGAGTCGTTGCGGGCACTATTGATCAAGTGACTGCTGCTCATCGACTGACGAGAGCGACGCGACACCGTCAGGCGTGACAATCACTCCATGTAAATCCACTGGCACAGATGAGGAATATTGAATTACACGTGAACCGCAAATTCCATTCTCTTATATGCAAATCAATAGCCACGGGCTACAATAAACCCCATCAGAGCTCAGTTAAGGCCTCAGAAGAGTTAACACAGCATAGCATATTCGGCGTTGGAGGAATAAGCCTGTTCAGACCTGCAGCCGATCTGTATTTTTCGTGACTTCTTCACATATCTCAAAGTTGGTCTTTTGACGAGATTTTTTCAACTGACGTTGTTTACATCATCACTTATACTAGTTCCGCAGGGTGTCAGTCATTTCATGACTGAATATATACTTTAGCATAGCATTCTCTAGTTTATTCTTAAACGTGTGGATACTCGGAGCGTCAACAATAAGTCATCAGGGAAACTGTTCCATATGTCGGTGACTCGCAGAGAGAAGAAATGTTGCATGAATGAATTGTTCCGCAATTTTTTTTTCTTGCTCAATACCGGGGCCCTCGGTGTAAGAACTTGTTTCAAATTCTAGTATTCCTTCTGGGACCTTGTATAAACCACGAGTATACTTGTATACTTCAATGAGGTCACAACTCAGACGTCGATAACAGAGACTTGGATATTTCATAATCTTTAATCTTTCTCCATAAGACTTGCCCTGTAACCCACTACCGCCTGAAATGAGTAACCGGATTAATATTGTCACAAACCTACTTCCCAAAAAGGATACGTTCTAGTGAGCGCAGAATGACTTGCACTGTTGGTTGCCGCCACGTGCGGCAACTTTAAAATGTTCTCTGTTGCGTGTAAATGTCCTCAGATTACTACACTCAATAGTTTTCGAATAATTTCATTTGAAAGTTATGTTATGTCTGAAAGAATATTGTCAGGATGGCCGGGATGGTTGCAAACATGTAAATTGTTCAGATATTGTTTAAAGAACTTTGCACTCCATGATGCAATGTTATGTTATGCCATTCTCCTTCTTTAACTAACGAATTTGTACCGATTCGACACTTCAGCGAACTCGCCTGCGAGCTCGAATGCAAAACCTAACTTCATTTCCAACTGTGGCACTCATAACTCATTCAATTTTTTTTGTTAATACGGAAAACCTAACTTCATTTTCAACTGTGGCACTCATAACTCCTTCAATTATGAACGGATTTTATTTGCATTTCGAGCTCGCAGGCGAGTTCGCTGAAGTGTCGAATAGGTCGAATTTGTGCAGAATAAGTAGACCCTCCATAATTAATTTAAACAGTTTCCGACCACTCCGACATGAGTGCTTGAGCGACATACCGTGGACTTGGTAAATTAACAGCGCCTCTCCGGGAATTTCAAGAAACACATTTATTGCAAACCTATTCATGGCTGCACATTTATTGCGAATTTTTCGCTTCCATTGATCTACGACTGTTTTGTGCGAGGAAAGAAACTGCCCATTATGCTTAAATTATTTTTCTTCGTGCTTAGGCCAATATTGCCCAGCTTCTCATTACGCATTGAGAGTGGTTAACAATAATAAATTCAGAAAAATCATGTTTTTTCAGGCATATATGGTCGACGAGATAGAAGCTGAATTAATTAATGATAATGTTATGTGGTAGGCTAACTGTGATACAGCGTGTGTGTGTGTGTGTGTGTGAAAGATAATCATCAAACTGATATTTATAAGGGGAAAAATTATTCAGGATAATTCGGCAAAAAGTATAGGGTGATACGAAAAATGTAGGCTCCTGATATATAAACGATTGCCTATAGAAAAATAATCTCTAAAAATCCCATTCCATCTTTAGACGAAATTTTGCCTTGAACGGAAGGCAACATTCCTTGTTAGTTCTGTTTACTTTTTGTTGTGAGCGGTGCAAAAATGAAGTACGTATATTTTTGGAATACAAATAATATTTTGTTGATGTTCCTAATAAAAATACAATCTTAGTCTGAATAACATTATATTTTATATGAAATTCTTTCATTTCAGGCTCCAGTTGTGCAGTTATAGCGGTTACAAAATTCATCCTGGCCATGGATCTACCTTGGTCAGGAATGACGGAAAGGTAAAGATAATTTATTTATTTACTTGACATATTGTTATCGGGAATGAAATCAGTTTAACCGAGAATACAGTGGAAGTCCAACTATATAGTATGTTGCAATTTATTTGTATAATTTTTCAATTTTAAGACCTAAGTTCAATCTGTTGAGCAAAGACTGGTTTCTTGATTCTAGGTAGGCCTACCTTTTTTCATTAGGAAGCTAAGGTAGGTGTTGACTATTGATTTAATTATTACTGCACCATTTGATTAGAAGTCCTCTAATTTTTTTTTGTCTTTGGGATTGGGAATGTTTTATGTAAAGGGAGTTTTTCTTAATGGTCATTTTGATCTTTTACATTTCACACACGATTGTTTTGTTAAGGCCTTAAGTTGAGGCTTGAGCTGAGGCCAGTGAGTTGAGGAGACCAATGGTGTCAAAGCAGAGACTTTTTTTTTTTACTCATCCCAAGTGTATTTTGAGTCGTAGGTATGAATAGACCAGTGAACTTGAGTGAGGCATTGTGAATAGGCCACCAGCATTATCATACATAAGGAATTGGCTTGAATTTTGAGTAGAGGAGGTAGCCTAATTGAATGTTATGCATTTAAGAAGAAGGGTAATTGCGGTATATTCTGACACATTAAGGACATAGCAAGAAATGAATGGCTATAAAAATATCTCTGTAGTATGCACAACTGAAGTTCTGATTGGTTTACGTCACTCGTAAAACACCGCACTATGCACCAGCAACGATGAATGTCACAAACTGTTGCCATATTTATTTAAAAGCCTTTAGAATTCAAACCTACAAAATCCCTGAATTCCATTACTGTGTGTGACTAAATTTGTCGTATTGTGAGACTAATTCCAGCAGCGCCCTAAACTCTATTAATTTGTAATTCCAGCACGGCGGTGGCGCCCTGTGTTGGAATTCCGATGCCCTGTGCCCCTGTCTGAGCTGTATCGGAGTACGACACAGCTCGGAATGAGCTTAATTAAAAATTTTTAATTTTTTAATTAAGCTCTTGATTAGGAACTAGTAGCTTTTAATTGAGAAAATTCTAATTTTTGGACATAGCTCGGAACGAGCTGTGTGTGTCTAACTCCACACTGTGTCGGAATTAGTTTTTATGTGTCTAAAACTGTTGCATAACTGTCAATCTGTCATCAATATAATCAATCAATCAAAACATAACATAATAAACTATTATCAATTTATTTACCATTTGAAATCGGCAAATACAAGTATACTTAAATGATTCATAATATGTTCACAGACTTATTTAGAAGTCTCAAACCATAATATTCTTTCTACACAAACAGTTCATCACTATTTGATAGAGCAAGGTCAACTATCAACTTTGCCATGTTTTTTGATGTTCTCACTGGGTGATGTGCACCGTCTCTCTTTGGATCTCAACATTTTCCTGCCAGGCGGTCCAGACCTAGTGTTTTGGCAATAGTATGGCGCGCAATAGTGTGACGTCATTATTTCAACCATCAACAAATGCTTGGAACTAAGACAAAGCTTAATTTAAAGGAAAAAAGTTTAGTTAGAAGTGTCGGACTTACCCACGATGTCTGGATATACCGTGTTTACCCTAGCTACTTTTCTGGGACCACACTTTTAATGAAGCCAGTGTCACCAATGCTACAATAAAATATTTTTATTTTTGTTTGAATGTCAAAAAAAAAATATTTTTTACTTCTTTGAATTATTTTGATTATTCTGTCAATTGACTTGTGCATCGTCCCCAACTTTAACAAAAGTGTACAAAATTTCAGGTTGATTGGACAGGTATCTAGAAGTGTGTTAAATATTGATGAGATTTTTAGCAGACAGACGAAGAACAAGAAGTGAAATTATTAGAAGTGTGAAGTGCAGTAAAATAAAGTAAGCTGATTCTTAAAAATCTCTAGTCTGCCACTATCGTTAAGGTTGGTTTGTAATATTAGGCAGAACTCGGAAGTTTCTTGAAAATTGTGGGCAAAAATGATTGTTTAACAGGAGTTTTTTTCTAACTCATGGTTATAAATTAATGGTTCTTATTTCTTACTGAAAAAATTCAGTAAGGAACAGATGAAATTGGCCAGATTCACAGGCATTTCCAATTCACTGGTGGTTTTTGCAAATTTTCCACTTGGTCTTGAAGGCAAAGTGTCAAACCTGAGATTTTTAGAATCAGTTTTAATTTCCTCATCTACTCAATAATCAATATTTTAATCAATTTCTTATGGATGATAATACTGGTATCCAAGTTTATTACATGGTGGAATTCTAGGAAAGGGTTGGTCATTTAAATCCACCAGGATGGCCAGAGTGCTCCAGCGCTACTCACTTGAGAAGTGGGACACAGGATACAAGCGGGCCAGGAGTTCCGAGCAGTGATGGGAGTAGCCGCAGCTTAAGTTAAGGCCAAAGCTAAATTTGAAGTTGCATCATAAATCAAAAAAATTTTGATAATTTTTCAAAAAAATGCCCCCCCCCCACCCACAAGAATTAGAATTTTGAAAGAAGCTACAACCAATCGATAGATGTGGTCGTTACGCATCAAATGATGTCTTGATGTATTAGCTTGAAAAATCATAGGAGATAGATATCTACAGTACCGTAAAATGGGGTAACTTAGACCGGCAGGGTAACTTAGACCACTTTTCGTTTTTTTAACAAAAACCCCCACAACTCAAAAACTATTTGACATAGAAAAATTTTGTCAATGGGCATTAAAGGCCTTATATATGGTAATTTTAACTTAATTTCCAAGCCAGTCAATATTACCCTATCAGGGCTGCCATTAGGTAGTCACATTTCCCTCATTATGGGGTGGTGACCGTGCCCCCCATTTGCAAACTATGAAACTTTCCTCAAGTTTGTCTTTTGCATATGTAACTAGATGAGTTCTACTACAATGCACCAAAACCTGGAGTTATTTTACCAAAAAATTTAATTGATTTTACCACCCGGTCTAAGTTACCCCAAGAGCTGGGGTAACAAAGACCACCACTTTTTTTGAAATTACATAAAGACTATGAGAGGCAGGAGCCAGCAATTTATTGTGAGTGAAGCTAGAGTATAGACCTGTATTTAGCATGCTTCAATTCAAGTTTAATTTAGCTAGTAAAAAAATGGCATCATTTATAAAAATAAAAGTGGTCTAAGTTACCCCATTTTATGGTACCCCCTTTTTTGGCCATTTTCTAAGAATTTCATGTTTTCTTTCATTCTTCAAAAAAATTTACATGAACATAAAAGCCATAGCCGTCTTACATGTGCACCAAGTTTCAAAGTGATCCATCCGTAAATAACCAAGATACAAATTTCCACCAGACACTCCCTTTACAAAAAGCAACTGAGGCATTCTTTCATGTCAAGGGCAGTTTAGCACATTAAAATGCGAAATGTTATTAATTTTTTTCTAAGTGGTGTCAAAGTTTCATTGTTGTTAGACCATCTAGGAAAATGTTAAGATGAAGGAAGTTTCTTGTAGAAGAGTGGATCTAAACTGCAGAATATTGTTGTAATGACATATTGTTGGGCCGTACAATGATTGATCAAACAAAAATATGTGACTCCAAGACTACTAGATTTTTGTATGAAAAATGTGGCTTAACACGTTGACTCCAAAGTGGTACAAATGCTTACCACAAAATATATTTCTCCAGGACGTTGTGGTACATAATTCAGGTTGCCTAAAATCGGCCAAATCTGAGAATGAAAAAGGCCAATAACTCAATATATACTAGTTTATATGTAGGTTCTACTATAAAAATGCCATTTATTTCCTTTTTGCAGTATTTAAAATTTAATTAGGAAGTACCCATATCATAAATTTAAGCCTGCTAACGAAATTGAAAAAAACTAAATCACAGAATTTGTCCGGAAAAAATGACTGTCTGGCAACCTTGTTTAAAAACACTACAAAAAAATGAAATAATGTACAAGATGAACGTGTTAAAGCTGCAAGATTTATATTCCGGGATTATTCCACTCAAGTCATCAAAGCTTTAATAATTCAGTCATATTAGATAGCATGCATTGAGCAATCAAAATTTAATGCACTACAGGCAGTAACAATGCATTGTTAGGTGATAAATTTCAGAAAATTTTTCTTAATGGGACCATTAGTAGGGGATAGTCCACCATTTTGCATTTTTAACTTGTAATCCTCATATTATCCAGAGTCAGGAAGATTTTGTGATTACAAATTTTACTTTATGCTCAGAGTTGGTTCATGGCTTGGAAAACTGACCTCATGGATATGAAAATGTATTCATTGGTCTGTAAATCCATTCATGCTGGTATAGGAGATATTTACACAAAATTTTTATTTAATCTCAAAATTTCTTGATAAATCTGTTCAATAATCCATATGTCTTTTAAAAATGTTCAAAATAATTGGCTCAACATCATTTCTAGTGTTGTAAACTTAAGATACTTGAAAATGAATTTCCATCACATTAACACTGAAATGACTTTCAGACCATTGATATTGGGCTTGAAAGCAATATATCATTGAAGGGTTTGGTCTAATTTTCAATCAACAGGCTGTGTTTTTCAAGAAAAGATCTTAATTGATTTCAGTAGACAAAATATTACCAGGGTAAAAAACTAAGTCTAAGCACTTGGCTTCCCTCATTTTAACTTCTTGAAAGTGAGCATTTTATTATAAGTCCAGACTTTTTTTCATGGATTTTAAAGTTGGTTGCACAAAACTTTGACATTAAAAATACTGTTTTTTTTACTGAGTTTTTAAAAATACTGTTTACTGAGTCCTAAAAAGCATTGGTAGTTAAAATTTCATTAAAAATGCAGATTTTTTTGTGACCAATGGTTTTTTTTATTAAATTTTTAACTTTGAGAGCCTACTGTATTCCAATTGAATTCAGATGAAGTTTAAAATGGTATAATTTAAATAGTTATTGCATGAAAGGGTTGATTCACATCTCTGTTGAGTTAATTTTCACATTTATTTATTCCATATAGTGATATGTCCATAATGACTTGAGCACGTTAGAAACCCTGTTGACAGTAATCTCATATTATTGGTTTTCTTTTTTGAAACCTAAACTTTTTAAGTTAGCACTTATTTCTATCTGTATTGTGGTCAATGTATCATTGGATAAATAAACCATGCTTGGATTATTTTTTTCTTTATTGAAGATTACATTCTATGTAGGCTCAATTTACCATTTACATTTTTTTCGAATATTAAATTTCTTTTGCTATTCCTAGCAGATGTTGATTTGTTCTGATTTTAACCTTTGCAATTCATGCCACAGACTTTCGTGTTCCTGAATTCCAAATGCCGGAGGTCTCACCTGATGAAGCGCAGCCCTCGTGAAGTGACCTGGACTGTGCTGTACAGGAGGAAGCACCGCAAGGGGCAGGAGGAAGAGTCCAGCAAAAAGAGGACCCGTCGCCACCAGAAGTTCCAGAGAGCTATTGTTGGTGCTTCTCTCACAGATATTCTTGCCAAGAGGTAATACTTGCAACTAACGTTTTTCTTGCTGTTGGTACAAATTTAATTGGTAGTAGTCAAAAAGAAAGGTTGTTTAGGGGTATTAACCCTTTACCGCCTGATTTTCTGGGTGAAAAATCACAAATTTCAATTTTCGGGGTTTTAGTCTCGCCTTAAAGCAGACATTCTGACCTATCCAATGGTACCAAAATCATCTCTGTACGTTGATTAATGCCTTGACGACAGATCGCGAATGGGTTAAGGGTGGGGGAGTTCTTTCACATTTGAGATAGGCGAAAATTACCGGCTGGGCACATAAAGACGGTCTGAAGACGCTGATCTTTAGTTACCTGGCTGCTGTCGTGTGGAATGGTGCTCATGCGGTCGTTCCCACCATCCTTGACTGAATTTCAGTTCCAGTAACGTCTAGTCTTGTATCCATGCCACCTTGAATGCCTATTTCGAGGCGCTCGGGACTTTGTCGCGCTCTACAGAACATACATACTTATTGTCACTGCAAACCTATCCTCCTAGAGTTTTTAAGCTACAGCAATCAGAGATATACCGTTCGATTCGCAAATAAAAGATCTAGAGATTGGTCATGGCTTTATTCAATTTCGTTATTGTTTTGAAAATATTTTGAAATAGGGAGNGGGGGGGGGGGGGGGTAATCAAATTTTTTTTCGTAGAATGCCCACCCCACCCACAAAAATTAGAATTTCGAAAAACATCAAGGATCAATCGATAGATATGGTCCTTCCGCATCGAATGATATGCGTCTCAATGTTGTAGCTTGAAAATCCATTTGATTTGAATAATTATTTTGCTGTTGGGTTGGTAAAAAGTTTGAATTTAACCGTTTTTAGTATTATTTAAATGTTCTAATTTTTCTCTAATAATAGTCATTTTGTTCATTTATCAATTGTATAGCTTGGACCCTCCGGTTCTACTGTTTTTTGTAAAGATATGTTGTCTATGACTCATTAATCACTTGTTTCGAGAACTGAAAATGCACCCTTGTGAGACATTCCAGTTCATAGTTGTAATTGCTACCAGCAGTTAGTGATAGCTTTTGGTTTACCTGCTTTTTGGTCTCACGAATATGACGTCGTCTTCTCTTCTATTACAGGAACATGAAGCCTGAAGTGCGAAAAGCGCAGAGGGAACAGGCTATCAGGTGAGAGATTTGAGCATTGTTGATGTAGGGAAGCGTCTAAATGTAGTTCGTGCATTTTGAAATATCGTCACCGATGATAATTATAAGATTTCTCGATGAGCTTATTACAAATGGCAACATTTTTCGGATAGAACACCTTGATTAACTGTTGAAATTTTATTTTGCAGAGCACTGAAGGAGAAGAATAGAGCGGCCAAGGCTGCGAAGAAGCCTGCTACCACCGCCGCGCCCAAGTTGGAAAAGGTAAGAAATTTCTGTTGACAAATTTTCATTTTTGATAATTAAAAAATTCATTCTGATGAATATTCCTCTTTGAATTTGAGGATCATGGAAAGGTTACGGTTAAGTGAAATGTTACGGCAAGAAAAACTGAATGAGTACAGCGTAACATTTCTTGTGCAGGGCAAGTCGGCGATGCAGAAGGTAGCCAAGCCCATGCCCAAACCCAAGATGGCCAAGACTGGTGGACATGGCGGCCGACGATAGACCCAATAAAATTATCGGTGGAAAATTTTCTTCATTTATCCACTCGTTGTCTGCAATGATTCTTGGAATTAAAGCTGGGAATATATTATCAGGTATCTCGACGTGCATTGTAGGATGAGTAACAAGAGCGGAAAAGACAATTTAATGAAAGTAAGTGTAGCATACCGACTAAGTCGAGATACGATATTTTCACAATCGTTCGTACGAAATGAATCGGGTTGGCTTTATTCTGAGTTTTTATAGATAATAACTGCGCATAAATATTCTACCCTCATTCAGTGAAGATCGCATAACCAGATCAATGCTGTACCTGCCAATGGATAGAAAAGAAAAAAAATATTTGTAACTGTCTTGTTGGTAGTATAGATCACAGGATAATTGTGTTCAGAGAAGTCAAGCGCTCAGCAGCATTTTATGGTTTTTGTTTGCAACAGTTCCGGGTTTAGTCCATTGCGTTATTTTCGCCTGCCGCAACCTCCTCTTCCTCTTGTTCGTCGGGATACTCGTCTTCGTCAGCCCCCGCATCCTGGTATTGCTGATACTCGGAGACCAAGTCGTTCATGTTGGACTCGGCTTCAGTGAACTCCATTTCGTCCATCCCCTCGCCTGTGTACCAGTGCAGGAACGCCTTGCGCCGGAACATCGCCGTGAACTGCTCGGATATTCGCTGCAAAGAAGACAAGCATTATTTGCACGCCATGATTATCGATCTACAGCCTTTACTTGCTCATCATTTAGAGATGTTAATGTTTGATCATGTGTTGAAAGAATGTTAGCTGGGACCGTATGGTGGAGTCAGTCAAATAACAAACAATTCACTAATTGAATTGGAAGACTTGCCAAGCAGTATTAACTATAAATATTTTTTACTTGCCTTAAAAATTTCTTGAATAGCCGTCGAGTTTCCAATGAAGGTCGATGACATCTTTAGGCCTCTGGGAGGTATGTCGCACACAGCAACCTTAACGTTGTTTGGAATCCATTCCACAAAATAGCTAGAATTTTTATTCTGGACGGCCAGCATTTGTTCGTCTACTTCCTTCATTGACATTTTACCTCTGAGGATATAAAATGAATCTCAAATAGGATGTTCATTAAAGATTGCTCCGAAACAAAATTAAAAATCTTAAGGCCACAGGGAAGTTGTTTCTAAGGCCCAATGTGCATTAACGATATAAATCTCGACACAGAATCTGCAGCCGGAAACAAT
Organism: Hyalella azteca; assembly: GCF_000764305.2. Classification (NCBI taxonomy): domain Eukaryota; kingdom Metazoa; phylum Arthropoda; class Malacostraca; order Amphipoda; family Hyalellidae; genus Hyalella; species Hyalella azteca. The sequence goes on along the minus strand of NW_025941261.1, from coordinate 95,682 downwards.
CTACATGACAACTTCTCTTCCAGGTGAAGTTTATGGCATTTCGATTCCTGGACATGCACTGATTTTTCGATTTCTCAGAAAACCATGTACGTAATTTCGTACGATAAAGAAACTTAACATTGAGCGTGAATACAACTTACGTACGAAAAGCCTATATCTCATTATGGCGACAAGTTACCTGAATATTGCAGCAACGGTGAGGTATCTGCCGTGTCGCGGGTCGCACGCAGTCATCATGTTCTTGCTGTCGAACATCTGCTGCGTGAGCTCCGGCACCGTGAGCGAGCGGTACACCTGCGACCTGTTCCAGGAAAAATGTTTCAAATAGTCTTCAAAGCCTTTGACTGTCATAAGTCTTTTCATTTTACTTAGGCAGTGGCTTTGCAAGTTGGAACGTTTACATCAAAAGTATGTATTGAGACTTCTTATGAATAGCCACCGTGGCTTGATTCACAATATTCATAGACACATATCGCCTTGAGAAGTGATCCCTTTGAGGAGCGAGTGGGCATTATCGGCTTGGCCAGCTTTTGTACTTTAGAAGACGACATCGCTTGGTAAGCCTCGAGTTTAATGAGCGCTGGAGCAACAACGTACCCTCTAGCAGTGAGCGGTGCAAAGCCTGGCATGAAGAAATGTAGTCGCGGGAAAGGTACCATATTCACCGCCAGCTTCCTGAGGTCCGCGTTCAGCTGGCCAGGAAATCTTAGGCAGGTAGTAACGCCTGACATGGTAACCTGCATATCATTATGTAATAAAAGGATTTATTTAGCGACCGAAAGCGATGCGACTTGTTTTGATAATGTTTCAATTACCAGAGAATCTACGTTGTATTTTTAACAGAATTCGGACTTTTATTGGTTCCTCGAACAAGTAAAATTTAATTCTGAATTCTGAGAAATTGAATCCTTTAATAGGGCAAGCTGGGGCATCACTCCAGTAAATCAACTAGAGTTTACCGCTACATCTCACGAACGCTACGTTAATAGACAGAGCTTAGGATCAGTAGGTATGCGGGTAACTCACAGAAACTAGATGGTTTAGGTCGCCGTACGATGGAGAAGTAAGCTTCAATGTTCTGAAGCAGATGTCGTAGAGAGCCTCATTGTCGATGCAGAAAGTCTCGTCGGTATTTTCGACGAGCTGGTGCACCGAGAGCGTCGCGTTGTAGGGCTCAACCACAGTGTCCGATACCTGCACAAAAATTGTGAGCTTATTACTCCTCTTTGCTTCACTTGAATAGTGTTAAAGTTAAATTAATTTCGCGGAACCATCGCATGAATAAATGACTTTACTACATATGCCTATGTATTACAAATAACTTGGAATACTCGCATTTACAACTAGTGCTCAAGCGTCGCTGGAGTACTGCGTCCTTTTGTTTCGCAGCTGAGTACAGCGTAGTCAAAGCAAGTCTAATTTGTGAATAGTTTAAATTGTACAATGACCTAGACAGAGATTAAGTACCGCCAGATTTAATGAACGAGAAAATAGTTTCCACAACTCTTGCAACACATATGCTCCAATCTATACCAGTTTGTGAATAGAGAGTCAGTGACCACGTGATGTAGCTTGTAGCGTTATGCAACCCTATTAAAAAATAATCACCTGAAAAGACTGATAAAAGCTATTCCATGAAGTGATAACACCTAAAACAACTCACTTTTGGGCTGGGTATAACGGAGAATGTGTTCATAATTCTGTCAGGATATTCTTCCCTGATCTTCGAAACAAGAAGCGTCCCCATACCAGACCCTGTGCCGCCTCCTGTGATGAGAACTTTTGTTATGAAAGACGCAACGCTTACAGGCAATTAAATTAAAAACTGACTCCGCTAGTGACTACTGGCAGCGTACTTCCGAAATTACTACTGGCAGCGTAGACATGAAATTTACCGACAATGTCAGAATCTAACGTCACAAATAACTTTATAACCAACGAACCTACGCAAAATAATTTGTGAAATTCCAATCACAATTATAGCTCGAAATAAAAAGTACTAAAAAAAATAAGTCACTATTATTACTGTAGTTACGGACTAAGCACCTGTAATATATATATGTTTTCCCAGTGTGGTTCACTCAAAGTCCACATCATAACTTTACTACGTAACATAACAAAAGATTTTTTCAATGTAAGTAACAAGAAGTGTAACCACATGGCAGAGTTGGACCCAAAATCACGACAGTTTTCGAAGTTTCGACATTGTGAAGATTATTAACATAGCAACATAAGGCGAGAGAAGAATAAAAAACTCATAGTTAGTTCGTTAGAGTTAGAAGAATACATGGCACACCTAGGGAGTGTGTGAGCTGGAAGCCCTGGAGGCAGTCGGCGTTCTCAGCTTCCTTCCTGATGACGTCCATGACGGAGTCGACGAGCTCAGCGCCCTCCGTGTAGTGGCCCTTCGCCCAGTTGTTGCCTGCGCTCAGAACACAAGATCGTTACGCAAGCTTTTCCGCTGATGAGCCTACTTAATTATTGTAATGAAGTTCAAGAACTTTGACTAAATTATTTAACATGATGGCTCTAACTCAATTGTTTTGCTTTGCGTTTGAAACAATGTGCCATCGGTCCATTAATAGACCAATATTAACATCCTTTTGGTATCCTTTTACATGACCAATATCATTTGCGTCATTAATAATAATAACATTCACTATAAAAACTAGGGTTGCATCAAGATCTTCTCAGAAAAAACTGAAGGAATAAAAGTTTTAGGCAATTGAAGGCATAACAAGATCCACTGTACGAGTAGTTAGTTATCTGTGATATTAGACTCCATGTAATCAACCAAGAGAAATAAGCTTCGTTTCTAAAATCAACATTATCTGTTAGGTGACTTACCGACGCACGAAAATATCTGCACATCACACTTTTGTCAAATTTAAGTTCAGCTATCTTTGTCTCTTGAAGCGTAATTATGCATTTAGTTATGTTTATTTGTTCACCCGCTCCGCTTTGCCCGAAGACGAAGTTATCGGGCTTGAAGAGCCGCCCCACGGGCCCGCCCCTCACCGCCTCCATCGTCCCGGGCTCCAGGTCGACCAGCACCGCCCGAGGCACGTAGCGTCCTCCTGTCACACGTCAACGTCAATACATTGTACGAGTTGTGATAATGAGGTATGAAAATTACAAATACTCACTGATTGCATTGTAACTTCAAGAGTAACTGTGAACAGGTTGATCAGATAACGTATCAGTGATCCAGAAACTTGCAACAGATGAAGGTTGAACCAAGCAAAAAACATTTGTTCACATACTTAAGAAGTTTCTATATTAGATAATGGCTTGCATAGTGAACACAAGTCAATGCGACGCGAAGTATTACTTAAAATAAATTCCGATTTTTGCACGGTAATAATTAGATTAAACAAATTTCACTATGCGTAGAAAACGGAACAGTTGACTTGGATAATTGATTACGAAATTAAATAGGCCTCTGCAGAATAAGTTTTGCAAATGACACTCAAATTATCATTTGTGAATATCGTGTTACTAACGTCTAGAAATCGCGAAGGAAATTTCGTTCTTGCCGGACTGCCGTTGTTGACACTATTTGAGCGGCGGTGCTGCTTGACAACGTCACCGCATTCCTATAGAGCGAAACCCTCGCTAGCCTTTTTTTTTGTCCCGTGTAAATACCACGAGAGGCGTAAGTGCTTCTGTGTCACGAGAGCTCTCAAGCTCTGAGGAGTTTTTAGGCACGCGTAAAAGATCAAGAGGCAAAGCCGCAAAGAAGAAGCGTCTTTCACTCACCACTCGGCCCACTCCAACCTGCGGCGCTAATTAAGAACAAAAGGAAAGCCTGATAGCCGCAAAGTAAGAGGAGCGGAATGCCATTGCGAGCCAGAGGGCAGTGAACGAGAGTAAGCATGTTGGAGGAGACGAATCTACGTTACTCTGACGTAAGATCGACAACCTCAGTCAGACGAACCCAGCAAAGAAATGGAGGTATTTTTCAGCTTATATTGTTTCGCTTCCGAAGAGAAAACACGGCACTGAAAGAATAAGTCGAGATTCAATTCTCTAACTAAACGACCTATCCTTCAGGGTGAAACGAAATGCGCGAATTGAATGTTGTGATCCTATTCTCCCAGTACTTGGCAAATGAGTGAGTGGAATATCATCTGAAAACTAAAAATCGGTTTTAGCCACATAAGTTCTTAGGTTAAACCCATAGGATACATGACATAAACATTTCTTTAACGTGAAAAATAGCCTCAGTTAATTGGTTCGACTGAGAAATCAGATATTGCAGACATCCTCAATGCACCGGGGCATTGTTAGTGGAAAAAATGTACTAAACTAAACTAAATCATTGTAGTTGAGAAACGAAATCGCACGTGGAAGCGAAATCTCACTGGGATCTAGAGAAGAGGTTTAAGTTCTCACCTGAAGCTTCATTGTAGTAGACGCTGATCCTCTCGAGCTGCAGCTCGTTCTCAGCGAGAGACTGTCCCACGGGGTCGATGCCGTGCTCGTCACTGATCACCTCCCAGAACTGACAAGTGAGGTTAGTAATCACATTTCAAACACTCATAACCAACGAAAACTAAGACTTAATCATGATGATACACTTAACTAAGTCAATTCTAGGCACGAGTGAACTAATGAACCGGCAAACAGGAAGAAGGATCCTCTACTTCGACAAAATAAAATTATCACTGGTAAACAAACCGTGAATATCTTCCACGAGTTCAACACCAGAAACCCGATCATCGCAATCGAAAAGAGGATGATCCCGCAACCCCCGGGACGCCTCTCTCTCATTTTAAAAACGCAAAAATAATTCATCCTGAATAACATCGTAAATTTTCCCTAAAAATGTAACTACGATCTCCTATAGAAGACAGTTGAAATCTCACCTTTGAGCCGATCTGGTTGCCGCATTGACCGGCTTGAAGGTGGACGATTTCACGCATCACGTAGAAATTATTTAACAAGATGCACGCCTAAACTATCAAACGTGTTGCAAATGGACAGAAAATAGTATAATAGCGACACTAGATGTAAACCAGACACAAATAAAATTACAGCCTATTGTGTAGATTAAACTGCGCAAATCGACCGATTAGAGGATCTGACACAGGGCAAGACCCGAGCTCTGCAATCCTCGTTGACTGAAGACCGCCGGTAGGAAATTGGCTCAAGCCGACGAACGCACTTCTTGGCTCGCCGCCCAACACACGCGCAAAAAAAAAAAAAACCTCCGACAAAAATCTAAATAGTATCCTAAGTGAATATATTTATCTTCATTTAGCGAGATGATAGCTATCGAGCACTCAAATCCTTGTTGATCTAATATTCATAACAAATTTAAATCACAGCATGGAGTTCCTTCAGAACAGATTACAGACGATAAAGTTGTGCTAGTGACAGCGTGCAACAGGCGCGAGAGGAGTACAGACGCACAGGCGAACAGCGCGCAGGCATCACGCACAGAAATAGACGCGACCATCGCGTGTACTCGTGGCGGCGCTCTGAACATCATCAATATGACAGCGTTTGCAGGAAATGCTCGAGGACTTACACCTGCTCACGGCCTTGGCAATGATTGACAAAATGCTTGTTGGGCTACAAATAACTTTGATGCATTATTCATAGTTATTGTTAATTAGATTTGAGGACATTAGTTGAAAAGTAACGTGATAGAAAATCTTGATTAGTCTCAAAATATTCAAGTATTAACCAATCCATACTGAGCAGCCATCGTTGTCCCAGCGAACGATAATCCAATACAGATATAAGGCAAAAATTGATCGTTTGATCGCCAACAAAATTCATCAAATTTTTATTTCAACAATGATGAAGGCCTGTACAAAAAAATTAACAATGGTCATTTCAATTTTTCGACACGTGAATACGTGTATTCAAACTCCAAAATTTTCAATGAAAATCTGGTGAACTTTCCTGGAATTTATTTGCTAAGAAATTCTTGAAGCAAGAGTTGAAGAGACTGTTCAAAGGTCAATAATAGGCTTTCGAATTCACGCTCAAATCATAACATAGACAAAATATCATCGAGTATCACAGTACCAGCGACAATCCAGTTTCGTTACATTATAATTGATAAGATGAGAGTAATATAGTATAATACTGGACATGAGGCTTTCTAGCTCATCAGGTCTTGATAAATCTTACACCGGGTCACACAATGATAATTTTGTAGAACTTTGTAGATCTCGACTATGCAAAATTCCATGAATGAAACTTACTAGATCAGCCACAAGAAGTAACAGTTTAAATAGCGATAGAAACGACGGCAGGAGAACACGGCGTAAATAAGTTAAATAAGACGTCGGTTAACTACACGAGGGAGACTGTGGAGTGAAAAGAAATGCTTCCGACCAAACGACTTGACTCCGCAACTGAGGCAGGCAGTCGGCTACCGCGAGAAGCAGTTTGGGGCTCCCCAGCTAACTAGCAATACTTGATATGAACGTGTGATATGAGCGTCCAATATGAACTCCCGACGAGACACCATGTTGATAGGAGACACCATGTTGGGAGGAAAGATGTTGTGGCAAGAAGTAAAAACATTTCCAACTAGTAGTCCTTAATAAAAAGAAAACATTTCTTCCTAATATTACTCAATGAAATAAAAACATTTCTTCCAAATAGTCCTCACAAAAATCACAGACTATGGTGAAGAATTTTGAGCCAATTAAACATTTCAATAATAATAGGGAGCACATATAAATAACGTCATCTAAGAAGATTCACAAGCAAGTTTACGATACATTATAAATAATATGAATAATAATAGATTAATAAAAGAAAAACAAAATTTCAAGTAGAAATACACATTTAAAAAATTAAATTTTCAAGATTAGAAAGCTAAGTTTAAAGCCTCAATCCAACTACTCACTAAGAATTTAAAGAGCATTTCTACAGCGATCGATAGACGGAAGTCAAGGATTTTATAAACACCTACAAACAAATCAATAAATGATACTATAAAGATAACGAACAAGACTACGAGAATCGCAGGTCTGTAGTCATGTCTGTAACTGAAAAAAAATTATTCGAGAAAGATTGATTATGATTGGCCAAATTATTTTTGATATTGTAATGGTCTTTAATGCTTCAGCCCCAGCTTACGACAATTGTGAATCAATTAAGACATAGAAAAAGAAGCTTTGAAGCCGTCCGTCGAAAAATTGCTTCGCTCATCTCACTTGCTCTTTATTTAGGTTTCAGGCATTTTATTTAGGTTTTGGTTTTGGCAGCCATTTTATTTAGGCGTCATATTTTGTTACCCTATACAGTGAGAATAAGGCGCAAGCTGAGTTAACAAAAGGTAAAGCCCAATGAAAAGTAATATTAGTTAGCTACAAAATCTACAAAACTAAACACTCCAACACACACGGTTTGAGCGGTAAGCTGCACCATTTAATCTCGTTTTATGAAGACAAATCAGTGGCTCAGCTCAGGACTGTATGACGCCTTGAACAACGTTCATAAAGAATAGGTTACACTCATACTAAGGTAAGAACAACGCCATAACAACATCCCTACTTAATGGCAACCCTCAATGCAACAAGTTCAAACTACACGTTAAAATCAACGCACAATATTGAGCAAAAATGACTGCTTGTAACATGACACGATTGTCCAACGATGAGGTGTGGGGATACAAGCAACAATTAACCAGTGGAGACGGCAAGGCAGTAAAAGACGCATTAAACACAGCCAACTGCCAAATACGGCAAAAAATCAAACGAATAAATGTGGAGGGGCGTAATTTTCGTATCGATTTATTACAAGATCTAAAATTGTCATTTATTTGTCACCAATCGGCATGTGTCTAAAAAAGTTAAGCCCAGACTACAAGTTAAAGTCAGTTTTTGGTAAAATACAATTAAACAACAAAAAATACAATTATACAATCTAACACATTAGTATGAATGAAAAACTACTACTGAAATTAGAAGTTGCAAGTGTGCTAACTTCTATGTACTAGAGAAGAGCGGATGGTTTCTTACTCTCATTATTAGAAGTTTTTTAATATTGATCAGAATAATATGAAGGGACGTATTCGAAGGAGATGCTAACTCACGTCATGGAGGACAAAAGAGTTATTTAAAGCAAGATATTTTCATTAGTAATGGAGAGAAAAGTATTCAAACAATGAACACAAGAACAATAAATAACTACATTAATTAATGATATAGTTGTCCGCATTGAATGTGCATTGATCCATCCAAGTAAGACAGGCATCAGCGTGTCAGGCAGCGATAACCAATGTCATATAAATACAAGCAAAATGATCATGTACGCGCAGCTTGGTATGGTTTCGGAAAAAAGTTACTTATCAGAGGTTCAACTTCTCGGTGAAAATATCCCAACTGAGTCTACACAAGATTATATTTACTGCACATACATGAACGAATATTTTAATAACCAACAAACTATGATCGAGATATCAATCACGCAGCGCAAATGGAAAGGACGAAGTCGTGCAGTGATGTCTCCAAGAACCATGTTTAGCAGGCCATAAATAACAGCTGGACTTGTTATTTGTTAAACTGAAATTATTTAATTAGACTGACTATAAATATAATATTTCCAAAATTATTACAGAAACAAACATTTACAACAACATGCTGGCTAGAACATTTATCATTGATTTAAATTCAATACTAATTGCAAATGGTCGTGTCGCCAAAAGATTTTCATGTTTTTTGAAGAGCAGGTTCGCGAATTCAAAGGGGACAAAAAAAAAACTGACTGTCGTTCGTCACAAGATTGCCACAAGTAACTCCTAAAATATCACAACTGGACAATTATTATCCAATATGGCCAGTACGCGTAATACTAGTAACGATAATTATTGCTTCATACGTAACTATTGCTGTAATTTCTATGACAAACTCGGTACATCAGATGAACACATGGATGCCCTCAGTAGAGCGGAAAACTTTAACGGAATACCGACCATTTGCTCGCGCTAAGGGTATTCCTAGACGGTTTTGTGAACTGATGGGCTTTAGAATGTAATCAAGATCACCGAAAACTGATTTCCTGTTTTGCAGGCAAGGAATCTCACATACTTAGTATTATTGGCCAGCATCTACTTCGTATTATTCAAAACGACTGCAACGGCAAAATGAATTCAAATTGCAGATAACAATCGATGTATCGGCGACAATGAAGCGGCAAGAAAATTTTCACTTTGAGAAATTACCAGCATCGACATATTAAGAAGATAAATTTACGTCCTGCATTGCCGCGAGATGACGAACAATACAAGTAGTAGTAGTAGTAGTATGATGGTTTACTAGCGCTTCAGCTATCAAGCTATTTCGCACCGGAGGTCAAAATTTAACATCGCCAGTAAGGCGGAAGGTCTCAATTATTCAAAATCTCACATTAATCATCGCCCACAAGGGGCGGAAGGTCTCAATTGTCCAGCCCGCTGAAGCTGGCTCGAAGGAAGCAGCGTTAGCATCTCTAAGAGACGAAGTGACAAGGAGGGACAGGTGAAAAGCAACAGAAACGAAGACACTCGAACAAGAGGTCGCTTACACGGGACGTCGGCCGCCCGCACGAGAGAGACAGAGAAGGGAAATGTAAGGAATCCTACCTACATAATAACTTAACCCCACAACTGAGACCCGCAGTCAGACATCGCGAGCTCAGCGGTTGGGAGCTCAGGAACAGTGCCCCTAGGAACGCGAAATCCCAAAGAACTTCTGACGAGCATAGACACACGTCAGAAGTCCCCCCTGATCTTTTTCGGGGAATAAATGTGCTGAATAATATTAATTCCATTCTATAATAATAAATTATGTTCTTGAAAACATCAAATGCTTTCACATCAGCATACAATATGGGTCCCTCGTACACGCAGGACTACAGGCTGGCAGGACTAGAATATCAAATTTCAAAGTCTCAATTAACAAATTTTGGCCACCTCTACTCTATCATCTATTATTCTTATTCTCCACTCTATCTGCACTTGAAAATTTAGGTACGTGCTTAGGTGAAGAAAGTAAAAATTGTCAGGAGTAATCATATGCGATGCTTCATGTCGAGCAGCCCCAATGGCTGGGAGCGTCAAATGAGCGTCGTTACACGCACGATATGTTGCTCATTATAACATTTATTCGTTAGGAGCTAACAATTTGTGACTGAATTATGCACAGTTTATATATCCCTGTCAAAGTGTTTACTAATTAGCATTGAACTCCGTGAGAAGCAGATGCCCAACATGGATGTAATACGACGCCGATCTTCATCGCTGAAGTTCTTGTAAAGCTTCTAGTCCTGCTGATCTAATGTCATGGACGGACAGCGGGTCACAGCTCTTCAGTCAGATGCAACACAACGACTTCTATCAAAAAGAAATACATTCTGATACTAAAGTCAGAAAAATATTATTCTGGTGGGTCATAATTTGGTGCCATCCGTCTAAGGATGACATCAAAGGCTCTAGAGCAGATAATCATTATCATTCAGTCAACTATTGTGGCACTGAAATCTGAGTTGTTCAGAGAAATCTCTCTTCCCATCCATGGTTAAATTTATTTTCTAAGTCAACAGATTATTTCTAATTGGGCGTTGCATATCTGCCGACTGCATTAATGAATAATGTGGCGCTTTGCCTCGACATCAACTGATATTTGTGCCGTAGTAGACAAGTATTTGTGCCGTAGTAGACAAGTATTTGTGCCGTAGTAGACAAGTATTTGTGCCGTAGTAGACGATTCTCGCCTTAAAATTTGAAGCTTCTGGCACCCCGAAGTGATGGGGCTTTAGACTTACGGAAAACCCCCGATTTTCAACAGATATTAAACTCTTGCTCACCATAGAAAACCCAGCTGGCGACACTAATATCTAAGAGCGGAATTAGGAGTTAAATTTTTCTAGTAAACTGCTGCTATGTCAGAGAAAGATAGTCAAACACTCCTGTGTTGCCAATAGGAATTCAACCTATTACGCCTGGATGGCTAAATCTCCAACAAAACCTAAAGAATATGGAGATAGAACTGACCAATAGCACAAAAAAGTATTGAATGCAAAGCAACATAATGGAACTGTAAAAATAGAGACAGTTAAAGTTTTCGAGAAAAGGGGAGCGATATAAATGAACAAAGTAAAGCGTCGACCTCAGCTCCTGATATTCTAATCAAACGCTCAACAGAGAATAACTGGCAAGAAACTTGCAGGTAAATAAGTAATACGTTCATATCAAGGAAAAGTCTTCCATATCATCTGCCTTCAAAATAAAACGTAATACTGAGCATCCGCGATGAAATATGGAACAAGACGACAAGTGACAAGATCGGAAAATCGAAGAAATACGACACGTTTTCGCAGTTTTCGGTTCTGCCTTACGCAACCGTTTAGCAGAGTTCCATATTGGCTCAATAAACAAATATTTTGGTATTTAAAGACCACGACAGATCAGGGTCCAGCAGCACGACACATCAGGGTCCAGCAGCACGACACATCAGGGTCCAGCAGCACGACACATCAGGGTCCAGCAGCACGACACATCAATGCGTCGGCGGTGACTTCTGAGGGGCGCGGCCGTACGAAAATTTCTCCAGCGGCAAGTTCCTGCCACAAAAAAATGAGCAATCAAAATCAGGCAAGGCATATAGAAAAGAATTGTAGCGAATATAATCAGTCCAGTTTAAACCCGCAGTGACAGGGAAGTAGAAGGCGTAAGCTCACGGGCAATAGAAGGGACAGCGCGTCAAGTGATTGGAGAGGCCCGGTGCCCTGTCGTCAACTGTCCATGAGTCAACACTGCCCATGCTGCTGCTGAACACCCAAACCTGATAACCAAACAGGAATTGCAATTCTTCATCATCACAATCTCCAAGTCTTAATAACAATCGTAAGCTAGTCTGAACTGTATTATTTTACTTAATTTGTGTACAAGTTAAACGACATAGATTTGTCCATGCCGGGTGCAATTTCGCAACTGAGACTTATATGTAAGTGTTATTCAGAAATCGATTGTTTTAATGTCTCAGCACATAATAAATTATAAATTATAACATATAAAATAATTATAAAATATAAATAACAACATGCTTAAATTTCAGGGCATTTCTTCCACACGTAAATTATTCAAGCAATAAATGAATTGTTTTCACATCGTTCTGATGAATTTCACACTAATTATAGACATAAGGATAACAACATAGATCAGGATTCTAGAAGCTGTACTAATAAACAGACCGGTTCGCCCCACTGCCACGAGGTGCGCGTGTCAGTGTCAGTGTTGTGTTGGTCGTGGTGCACGGCAGCGCTGCGGCGCCAGTAGCGCAGCACCAGCCCGCGCTCCCGTACCAGACCTTCACAGGCACGCGCCAACGCCTCGCATGTCAGCGCCGCCTGACTCAAGCTGTCGTACACAAATAAAATTCTGAAATTTTTTCAAATGCCAATGAGGTTCCATTAAAAATACGAAATTTAGTGAAAAATTAATGATATTCGTAGAAGCGACTTAGGTATAAAAACAAATTTAATTGAAGCTATGGATTCAAAATCAGCATTGAGAAGCAATTTGTAAAGCTATAACATCCTCAAAATCCTCAAATACCAGAATCCTCAGATGTTGTTCACACAGGAACACCTTCAATTATTTTGGTGAAATTTTTTCGTTTAACTAATAACTGCCATATTATTGACAATCTGTACATGAACTCTAAATTTTATAATTGTAACAAATTCAGTGAATAGAATTACATTACGAAAGCACTCAGCTTGGCCTTTAGGGGCTTTATAATGAAAAGTTTCCTGTGTCAAATAAGTGGCGGAACATTATAACTGAAAAGAGGGTTTAATAAAGTAATTTTTTGTTTGAAAATTTAAAAAGCAACAACCAACTGTAGTCGTATTGTTACAACTAATTTCAACTCAGTGAATAGAGGTCAACTTAGATTATATTTTAGATTTAGATTATATAATTAAATTTAAATGATAGTAGAAGGATATAGATTATATAATTCTATTCAAATGATAACAGAACTACAAGTGCATGCATGACAGCTAAAGGCGCACCTGAAGCCATCCAGGTACCCTAGGATGATCTGCAGGACCTCCTGAGGGAGGCACGTGAGGCGAGGGGAGGTCTGGTACAGAGGGAGTGGTGAGCGCTCCCTCGGTGAGGGCGAGGGACGGACACTTGGAGAGGAAGGATCTGCGTAATGGGAGAGGGCGGTGGGCAGGATTAGGGAGGAGGAAGGGTGCACAGGGAAGGAGAAGAGATCACAGTCCTCAGGCTCCTGACTTGCAGCGCGCATGTCTGCACGAGCCATAAACAACAATAAATATTTAACACAAAATAATAACAAATGAAAACTGGCAGAAGTTTACCAGCAATGCCTACAGCACGTAGGAATGCTCGGCGAGCTAAGAAGTTAGAACTCGAGGCTGTCAGGAAAATGACATCTATGAAAATAAAATTTCAGGTGTCAAGGCTATTTCATTGAGAGGACTAATGAGTAAAATATCTAGTATCGTTGCAAGTTACTAGATGATATCTAGTATCATCTAGAAACTTGCACAACAAATCAATTCAAATATCCCACATACGTCGCAGTCCAGCAATGATCACGTCGCAGTCCAGCAATGATCACGTCGCAGTCCAGCAATGATCACGTCGCAGTTCTCTCAGAGGATCACGCACCTGGAGGCAGAGGAGGCTCGTATTCCAAGCGAGGTCGCAGGCCAAAGGCTTGCAGCGTGGGCGAGAAGGACACTTCGGCTCTCTGGGGCGAAGAGAAATTTTAAAAACGTTTACTTGAAGAAATAAATTGAATTAAATTCACAAATATTATCAAATAGAGATACTTTGTAACCAGCTTGTAGTTTGCTTTTCACTATAAACCTTGGAGTTAATACTAATTTTTCTGACTACTGAGCAGTAAAAGATAGTGAAAATGAACTGAGGATGAAGGGTTAGACGTAAGAGCACAAAAAGAGATGCTGCTTCTCAAAAACTCAAGCACTGTCACATCTCCATGTTCTCAGGAAAGCTTCATGACGTCAGCAACGTGCAACTATTTCAATAAAAAAATTACCTGCGTGACGATATAGGCAAAAAATTTTCATAAGTGCATAATAAAATTTTAGAACGAACAAAGTTACTAAATCAGAAATTCCTTAACACGGAAATTTAATATGAAGAACTCAAGCTAGCCTGCATTTTCGTTGGCTACCGTCATGATGCACGTGGCAAATAATTGGTCACTTAATTCTCAATTTTAAATCCACAGAAAACTAATAAAAATTGAATATGTTAATATAATGAAAAAATGATTGCAGTATCAAGACTGACGCTGTGCTGATGGCCGGCGGTGCGGTAGACCAGAGCGTAAGCACAGCCGCGGTAGTGCAGAGGACAGCGGCGCACCAATAGACCGCCCTCCAGACCCTCGCCCAGCACGTCGCAGTGCACACTCTGGTAGTGGCTCGCGTACTCGTCTCTTCTCAGCACCTGCAGGCACCAGTCAATATGTAGCTAGTCAATCTAGATATTTTCACAGCGAGTGGAAAATAATTAATCGTAATCAATAAGATCTGACATGTAACACCTAAAGCGATGGTTTTGCAACGCATTCAAAAGATCGAAAATGTTTTTAATTAGAAGGAACTGAATATATGTTCAGCATCACAGATGAGAATACGTCAATTTAAAACTGCTAATAGTTAGAACAATTTAGTCAAGGAAAAGAAGTGAAGCATATGCTCTCTAAAATGCAGATGTCCAACAAAAAACCTATAACTACAACACTAATAAATGCTAAGCTCTAAGTGTGGAAAAGCGAGTTAAAAACTAAATTGTTCATATAGTTCTTGAATCCAAACAATATTGTTCCTCTTTCCATTGAGTTCGTGGCAAGTGAATACTTACTACAGTTTACATTAATGACGCAGGCTCTTGTTGATATGTGCGGTTAAGCTGAAGGCATGAGTTTTTAGAAGCTCCGTTAAGTCAAATCCTGCAAACAGCGCTAAGGCGACTGGTAAGTCTCACTTGCAGACACTGTATGGTGATCATGTTGCGTGGCTTGGTCTGGTGTCGGGAGTAGTTCTCGAACGTCAGCTCCAGACGTAAGTCTGCAGGCGTCAAGCTGGTGCTTACGTAGTTCAACGCTCGACTCTCGCTGAATAAACATGCATGCATCAGGACACAAAGTAAAAAATATAACTCAGTAATCACTGCAGTGAGTAACAGAGAGCGCATTTTCTCGTCGACAAAAACGTGAAGTCACGGACAGACAGATGGACAGACATGACGAGCACACTAGGGCATTTTTTCCATAAATGAGAAAATACGCTAATAAGTGTCGGTTAGGATGAAATTCTGCATGTATGTTTAGCATACCCATGAATATGACCAAACATTTGCGCTCCAAACCTGGAGTTAAACTGCTCGTCCGATCTTTCTAATAGGGAAAGCATAAGGGTGGCATCTATTAAAATCATACATCAAAATAAATCAAACCATTATTTCTTCACCGCTCTCAAAAAGATAATACTATCAGAAAGAATCAAGATGTCCTCCTATTTATCAGTCCACCTTGCGACAATACATTGTGAGACATGGAAGAAGTAAATACCTGGGCACTGAAGACTCTGCTGCAGCGTTCTCGTCATCGCTGTCTTCCACCCGACACAGCACCACGGTGTCCAGCGGACCTCTTCTCAGCACCTGCCAGGGGCAGCAAAAGAGAACTGAGCTACGAATTTACTTCAAAAGTTATAATATTACATGCAACGTA
Source organism: Hyalella azteca (assembly GCF_000764305.2). Taxonomy (NCBI): domain Eukaryota; kingdom Metazoa; phylum Arthropoda; class Malacostraca; order Amphipoda; family Hyalellidae; genus Hyalella; species Hyalella azteca. The sequence continues at coordinate 79,933 of NW_025941261.1, read as the reverse complement.
ATTTTTTTACGGATAATAAGTTAAACAAATATTTAATCGCGTTTCACATAGACATAAAACAAAGCAACAAAACAAATGCATTAAAAAATTAATGCATCTGCAATGTAGCTTCAATTCAAGTAGAGAGCGGCGCTGACATTGAAGTATCGTCCATTATATACTCATCGTAATGTATGGATAATCGAGTAATATTATTGAGAGCCACCTTAGCGATGCGCTCCTGCTTTATCCAAGGAACAACTCCGTCACCAGCATCACAAGACCAGTCCTCTCGCCACACCGTCTTCATCTGACACCAACATCAGAGCCGTAATTATGGTGCAATGTAAAGAACAGTGTTAACAATTTCTTTATATGCGCATAAAAAAAAATATTTTAACAGTCAAGCGGTCAGTTAAACTTCACGATTCACGTACAAATTATGCGGCTGAAGATTCTATATATGAGGATAAATTTAGCAATTTCACCAATTAGAAAGTTACGATTAGTATTTTAGGCTGAGGCCCGCCACCTTCACCTGTATTCTAGGCTGAGGCCCGCCACCTTCACCTGTATTTTAGGCTGAGGCCTGCCACCTTCACCTGTATTTTAGGCTGAGGCCCGCCACCTTCACCTGTATTTTAGGCTGAGGCCCGCCACCTTCACCTGTATTTTAGGCTGAGGCCCGCCACCTTCACCTGTATTTTAGGCTGAGGCTTCTCGTCCTTGCACCAGCGGCACATGTTGCGGTGGACGCCATGAGAACACACGTGCATGAAGTAGTCGTCCACGGGACCTTCACCTTACAGCCAGAATATTATTAAGGAATATTAGTAACCAAGCTAAATAAAGCATCATAATCAGGCATTAAATTCACATACATTTTTTACACAAAAAGGAAACTTAACATCAAACAATCTAAGTTAAATTGAATGAAACACAAGAACCCATTTCGTAAAGTGAATCCATTTATTGTAATATGTCTCATCAGTCGGGCTGATTTGAGATTTTATTCACTTATTTTAATAATGAATATTATCTATACCTGTCATTAATTAATATTTTCTAACATGAACAAAGAGAACTCGGAATTGAAATTGGGTAAAGAGTGAAGAGGCAACATAAAAGTTCATGAATTTAGAAAGCCATTTCACAATTTTTTTCAAAAGCCATTCAGTGCTAAGCTAAAGGTTCTCACCACGAGCATAGAAATTGTTGGAATTGGTCAGCTGTCCAGCTGGTTGTTTGCGGCTCATTAGCTTGGCACACACCGAACCTGACAAGCCTGCAATGATGGACAGTAATTACTTGAGTCTGTCCACGGCTGGCTAGTCTTATATGAATACTGAAAAGACGTCGGCGTTATAATGTTTTCTCACATTATTGGAGAATACCTTAATGATCAACTCTAGAGTATTAAGTTACATATTTAAAGATGGCTTTAAACATTCTTTCTTGAAATTTTTAGAGATAATAATACAATTTAAATTAAAGGCACACTCGGAATCGTTTTAATTTTTTCTTGCGCGCTCTAACTGAATTTCAGCTACGAGAGTTCACAAACGTAAATATAGCTGAATACTATTTCCTATAAAATATTAATTCATTATCGTTGAGTAGAGTTTAATTGATGCTGACCAGGCACAAGATCTTCTTCATCGGTGGCCAAGCTGGGCGAGCGCTTGCTGCGGCTGCTGCCGTGGTGGCCTCCAGTCGGTTTGCTCAAGCCTCCTGACATAAAATTTCATCATAAGCAAAGCACTGCAAATAAAAACTATCCTGATTTACATCCTAATCTCAAGAGTCTTAATAACTCTTGTGATGCATAATTAATGGAAATAAATGTGTCCACATATTTGAGATCAAATACAGCATCTTATTGACAATCCTACAACAACAAAATGATTCAATTGAAATTTATTTGTCGTTAAATGAAAGGCACCACGAGCAGTGTAAAAGGTTAAGAAATTTAAATGATATAAATAAATCTCGTATATTAATGACGTTAATATCTAAGAATTCTAAAGGATAAAAGTGAAAGGAAAATTGTAATAGCAACACCTAATAAACACCTAACTTGATGAAAATCGATCTTTAAATAGAATAATATGCATTGATTTCACACAGTAATCAATGAAAACTGAGATTTTCGTGTGCATGAAAAGTTTGGTCTATGATAAAATACATAAGATGGAGTAATGATAAGTGAAAGTAATAATTCGTTGAGTTATCGCGAATCATGCATACAATGCAGCAAAGATTTTCAAGCATAACATTCTATTTTACATGGAGATCCTCAAAGTTGGCAGAATTCTGAATAAATAAGCGAAGAGGAAGAGCTTTCGATATCGCAAATTTGAAGCATCTTCACAGAGGACAGAGGCAGCTTCAAAAAGTTACAAAGCGCCAGTGTGTTTTTAAATGAAATTCAAATGACATTATCTCCTGCATATTCCACACAAATTTTTAACTTTGGGCGACAGCCAAGTCTAAAAGAAAACTGAAATTGAGGACAATAAACTGGTTACTGTCCATCTGGAAACTATGAGTCTATGAGTCCAACTACCGAAAGCAGTATTATCTGAAAACTGAATGTACAACTGAGATACTAGACCAGTGGTTCCCAAAGTGGGCGATATAGCCCCCTAGGGGCGATGGAAAGATTTTGGGCGGCGGTGAGGCAGAAAAAGGCGGTAGGAGGGCGACAGTCCGAAGTCGAAGTTCGAACGTTTGTTTTATGATTTGTACACAACACGTTCAGGAATTACTCCCAGCGATGGTTTTTTTCACCCATATTTAGATCTGTTTTTTAACATCTCCTGGGTTCACGTCTAGGACAAATTAACGGCCGGACTCGCGGCCGGTCTTACAGCCGATTTAACTAATGAACTCGACTCGATGAAACTTGGTACACGTATTCATTAGGACCTAATTGTAATGTTTAGCTCGTGAAAATTTTTTGAATTTTGCCTTTATTTGTTTTTGCCATAGTTATATGACAATACGGGCCGAAATTCAGTGATCGAGGAATTTCTTATAAAACTACTGAACAGATCCGAACGAAATTTTGAATTTACCGTCCTAACTACCGAACGGTATTGATTAGCTCGTGAAAGTTTTTTTTCGATTGAGCCTTCGTTCGCGAGCTTATTTTTCATTTCACCTTCATTCGTGATTTAAACAGCAATACGTGCATAAATTCGCAGTAATCAAGAAATTTCTTCGAAATTACTGAACAGATTTGAACGAAACTTAGTATTTAAATACCTAACCTCAGCAACAGTGATGTTTAGTTCGTTACAATTTTTTCGATTTTGCCTTCGTTTGCGAGTTATACGGCTATACGTAATCGGCTATTGGTTAAACCGGCCAGTAGAAGAGCCGGCCGTTTCTTCTATATCTGTATAACTCGCGAACGAAAGCAAAATAGAAAACTTGTCACGAGCTAAACATCACCGTTGGGAGGTTTGGTATTTATATGCAAAGTTTCGTTGAAATCTGTTCAGTAGTTTGGAAGACATTTTTTGATCGCCGCAAATTTCAGCGACTAATTACCCGGCGAAACGGACCGAATATAAGGAAGTGTCAAATCAAGAATGACGGTGACATTATAAAAACTCGCAAGCGAAGGTAGAATCAAATAGTTTTTAGAAGCTAAAAAAATCACCGTTTGGCAGTTAGGAATGTATATTCAAAATTTCGCTCAAATCTGTTCAGTTCAGTAGTTTGGAAGAAATTCTTTGATCACTGCGAATTTCGGCCTGTGTCGCAATATAAGTCACGAATGAAGGTGAAATTTAAAAAATTTCCACGTGCTAAACATCACCGTTAGGTTCTGATGAATACATCAGAACCTAACCAAGTTTCATAGAGCTGCGTTTATTAGTTTGGGAGATATAACTTGATAATTGAATTTGGAGATTGGTCGTGCGACCGGCTACGAGTCCGGCCGTAAATTCGCCCGAGACGTCCTAGGTTTCTAGTGCTGAAACAGTTAAAACAGCTGAAAACCATATTGGTTCACTAAATGGGGTTCTATTTGTGAAATACACATTTGTGTTTAACCTTTATCTTTCAAAATTGTAGCGTACTAAATTTCGAGAAAGAGGCGTACGTTTTTATATGTGTCTGTGGGGGGCGCTAGAAATTCACTAGGGAGCCAAAGGGGGCGCCAGCCTGAAAAAGTTTGGGAACCATTGTACTAGACCATATGAAAACATCAAGTATGCGGCTATACACTCCTAATTTCACCGCCATCTAATCAAACTAAGCAATAATAACATAACAAGAGAACAAGTTGTATCGACACATGAATCCTACAAGTTGGCACATAGAGTCACCAGCAAGAGGAGAGCGCAGAGGCAGGAGAGGGTAGCGTCTGTTGGTGCTGGAGGTGGCTGCGCCGAGCTCGTCGGGGGAAGCCCCGGCCAATTGATTCAGTAAGGCTTGGTCGTGCAGAGCCACTCGAACGTCTGGCAACATGTTAAATTCTCTGATAATGTTAGGAGATATAAGACTTATTTGTAACATTCAACTATGCGAGGTCAATTGTATTACAACAGCATTCAAGTAACTGATAACAGGTCTAAAAGAACTACTTGAATTAAATCCAACCAAATAGCACCTGTTTCGAATGGATAACCAATAGATGAATTCAACACTATCAGAAGGAATAAATACAAAAGGAAATTACACTAAAAGAGTTATACTTCATTATTGACTTATCAACGGTAGAATAGTATTTGAATATATTTTTCAAATGAGTTTGAACGCTAGGTAACAACACCCAAATCAGAAGTGTTGAAGTTCTTAGTGTAGCCAGAGTGCGGTGCGATGGTCTCTCTTGGCCGCGTGGCAGCAAGCCAGCGGTTCCTCTCACAGCCACACACCACAACCGAGGCAGGACACTGCGTCAGGTGACGGGACATGGCATGGCGCGGCAGCGTGTGAGGGCAGCCGTAGACTTTATTCAGGCACTCAACACGCACGTGTGAGCACAGTAAGTCATGCTCATCTAGCTTGCATGCATGGAACCTGAAAAGAAAACTATTTTATCTAACTTGAACATGTTGCAATATAATTTATGAAAGAGTTTAAGGATAAATTTTCCATCTTGATACCGTATTGCTGGAATAACTACCAAGAAGTGTACTTTTCACTGCAACTACACTAGAAACTAGGAATATAAACATCAAAAAGTTATTAGGCAGCGATTTTGAAATCAAATTTCTCAAAGAAAGTACCAAGTAAACATATTGAAAAAAGAGGTTACTTATTCAATTAGATACCCACTCAAACATTATATACTCATTAGAAAATAAGCCTCACCTCATACCACAGTAATGGGGACAGGAGATGATTTCACAGCTGAAGCCAGCTTTGGGATAAACTTTACATTTGCTGAGCTTGAAGCAATGCTCACAATGGAAGTGTATGTTGATGTCAACCTCATCATACTGCACTCATGGATCCATGCAAAAGAAGATTCTTCATGAGTGCTAAAATAACAAACAGAATGAAACATTTTCATAGGATTGTTTCATGACATGTTATCTTCAAATATAGATTTAATGAAACACAGATTACACAATGATGTGAACAGTAGGTAGGTAAGTATGATGAAGGTGAATATTGGATATATTTTTAAAAAATAATAAATATTGATTGATCTTTCAACCAATTCTTACTCTACCAGGAACAATTCTAGAATAAAAAGATGCATTCAAGATATGTATTGAAGTATGATGCACACAATGCCATTTGCTTAGATAACTGGAAAAAACAACATGAGGATGAGAAAAGTGATATGGGTCAATAAATATTTGAAAGAATACAAATGCACAAGTAGATGAACAGATAAAGTTTTGAAGTCATAACAGGGTGTACAGGATGGGTGCAGAGAGTTTGTCCATGTATTTTGTGTTAACCCGTTCAGAAATTTCATATACAGGGTGCGCCACAGAAACTTACTTATTTTAAAGGTCAATAAAAACAAAAGTACTTCAGTTATTGTTTTAATTCTTGTTTATTCGAGAAAACAGTATCCCAAATTTTTTTTTCATACAGTTTTGAAAATTAAATCTCATAAATGACGGCCTCCATTGCGCATAAACTAATGAAGTCGCTTTTTCATAATGGTTTCCACTCTATGCAGCATATCAATCGGTATTTTGGCAATGACGTCGCTACGCAGCCGGAAATGTGGAAGTGAGCCTCGCCACTGAAAAAAACGACCGCGTCTTCAGGCAGGTTGTCAACCAGCATTTTACATGCATTTTGAGGGGCAACAAAATCGCGTTCAGTTAATTTTTGCACTACAGCAAATTTATTTGAGAAACTTTGAGAAACAAACTTGAGAACTTTCCCCTTTAGATGCACCCCCTCTCGCCCCTCTACCCGGTCAACTAACCGCACAGGAATTTTTTCAAATAAGTAAGTTTCTGTGGCGCACCCTGTACATGTAAGCGAGTATCTTTGAAGAGTTATGGACAGTCAAGAACATTTTCTGATCTGATGGAAAGCAAGATTCCAATAATGATTGAACAAAATTAACAAAGGAAAATTACAAGTTTGTAGATTTTTCTATTACTTTCTTCCTTATCACCTTGAATTCCTTCCTGGTAACAAATTTACAAAAAACAAAGAAGGATTTTAAAACATACACAACAATTTTGAAGGTATGGTTTCATTTGAATGAATCCTACAGCAGTTACTTAGGTTAACTTCTCTGTTATGGAAATTTGCACGAGTTTATAGTAAAATTTGCATTGATATTGGTACTTTAATTCATAAACCCACCTGTACTTCTTCTTGAATAATAGCAGCCAATTCTTCATCATCTTCTTCTCCCGCACTGCTCACAGGACTAATATGGCCCTCCATTTTTCTGAAACAGTAAAAAAATTTTACTGAACTGCATGGCAGAAATCCATGCAGCAGAAACCCAGTACCACAGAAACACAAGACCCCAAACACTTTAAATTGCTGATCTTATGTAAAAATGGTGTCATCAAAGATTAGAAACTTTACTTTTTACAAAAACAGCATGACTCTAATGAAACCTATAATTATAAATGTTGCAAATTTTCTGTAAAAACTGAAAAAGATGTGTTAAGATGTGTAAAAGATAAATTACCATGAGCTAAACTGCCCTAATAGTGAAGAAAAATGCTTTATATACTTCTTATTTTCCAGGTAGAATTGTAGATTTGACATGAAATCAACTTTAGTTTAAATACTGCCTGACACATCTGAAAATGGATTCAAGGATCAAAAACAGAAACTTTAAACTTGGAATTTCATTTCACTGAGCTCTGCAAAATCAATCAATTCACAGCATTATTCATTCTTCTTTTGAAGACAATATATAGAAACTACTAACATATTAATTGAAGGAAAAAAGGAACTATTGTACATTAAAAAAGTCAAAGAATAAACATATGGGAACCAAATTACCTAAATAATAAACTCCTATCTGCCAAGACACTGTCAAACAGAGTAATAAATAAGGGACGGGCAGGGTAAATCAGGACAGTCGTCCCACATTTTGTAGAAATGTTGTAGCAGTTAAACTAATTTTACTTACATAAAAGTTGCACACAGGTGTTGGGTTAAAAACGTGATAGATGGAATTTGCGCATCTCATTAAAAAAAATGGTGGTCATTTCCACAAGATGGGGTAATAAGGGACACACCTCCAGGGTAATAAGAGACACCTCTAAAAATGCATTTACAGTAGAACCTCTATTAGCAAAGGCCCCATTAACAAAAAATCAATTAACAACAAAAAATTTCATTTAAATCTACCTTGCTCAGCAAAAAAATTCACTTAACAAAAAATTAATGCATCATCAGTTATCACAAAATTGTGCACAGAATGTCATAGATAGAACTGTGCACCAGTCAACATAGAATGAAAGGTAATTAACCTAAACTACCGTATTACTTATTTCTCCAAAAAATATGATGGTTGTCACTAAAATATTCCATTCTGTTTCAGGTATGTTTTTCATGATCTTTTTCATTACAGTGAATTCACTTGACCTAATTAAAATGGTGCAAAATTACATGTTGTCCTGTAAGCTTACAGATACAGAAGAAAAGCTACTGTATATGGCTGCTGATATGAAGCTTGCAGACTGCAGTGGACAAGGTCATAGTCAATGATCAATGGCATGTCCATGGATGTGGTCAGGATTAGAATTTTCCTACTTGTTTATGAAATCTCGCAGCTCCGATGTGACGAATTTTTAATACATTTGGAAATTTGTGACCCAATCATGCACTTATGTTAACAATTAGATAGGAGGTGATTCATCTGGCAGAAATCTCCCGGTTCCAGAAATGGCGGCAATCTCCCGGTTCCAGGAATGGTGGGAAAGCTCTAGTTGCAGCAATAAAGGGAGATGTATTCCATGCTTGGATATGGTAATATCACATCAATAATATGGTAATTTTTTATATGGTAATATCAATAAAGGAAAAACAAGTAAAAAGCACAGCAGAAGATGTCATTTATTCTGCATCTACATTTTCTACGAAGGAAAAGGAAGACTTCAGAGTTCAGAGCAGGGTTGGCGATTTTTTTGATTTTTTTAAAAAAATAAAAAAAATCAAAAATCAATGATTTTTTTTATTTTTTCATGATTTTTTTGATTCATTTGATTTTTTCAGCTTTTTTGTCTTTTTTGAGGTGTTATTTTTTATGTTGCAATTAGCCTACTAACAATAACAGTATATGGATCATAATGGATAGCTAAAAAGGGCACTTATTGCCTCCAATAATGGCCAACAGGCCAAGGTGGTGTTTACCACTTAGGGATTTTCGGGTAAACAAATATTGATAAGTCTATTCATTAGCTTTGTAAAGTTTGTATGGAGCAAGGTAAGAAGCTAAATATTGACCATTTAACTGGCTTCAATATACAAAAACACTTCAGGAATGCAGATCTCCTAAACATTGAAGAGTCACATAACAGATAGGTAGCTGATTGCACAGTGCACAGCACTATCAATAGATCTACTAGTTTTATGTCTATAAATCTACCAGACTCTACCTTCTATACACACCGACTAGTAGTGACTGAGTGACTGACTGCGCTGTTCCCATTTAATTCAGACCAATAAACCAATACTAAACATAAACTGAACGATAACCAAACAAACCTCATACGACTTGAAATGAGACTTAAGTTATGAGAAAAGCTAACACTGTTTGAAATAAACATGTGCACAATTCAAATATTTTATATCCATTCACTGCATTTAATTATTTTATATATAGTCTTATAATTGTAATTGTTTTGCTTCTAGTTTTAAATTCACATATTTAAAGATTGAAATTAAATATTTCAATTAGAATACTCGTATTAGGGTGGAAAATCTTTCTAATTGCCTAAGAGTTCAATACAATCTAAACCTCTCAATATACAGGGTGGAGCAGAATTGAGCAGTTTTGAGGTAAAATAAAAGAGTAATGGAGGTGCATAAAGAAGAAATTTTATTTTCCTAGAGGTTGAGGATTGGGCAGTTTTGAGGTAAAATAAAAGAGTAATGGAGGTACATAAAGAAGAAAGTTTATTTTCCTAGAGGTTAGCATAACATACCATTTAGAATACTTATGTTTTGAAAACAATATCTGGAAGATGGGGGCTGTTAGCTGCAACACACTGTTGGAGTCGTTCTCAGAGGAGGGAGTAACCATGACTGTGAATTCCGATTGCTATGCTGCAATGTTGCAAAATTTCTTGCAGCCCATGATGGAAAACATTGTTGAAAATGAAGCATTGAGAGACGTGGTTCCAGCAGGATGGGGCTACAGCTCACACAGCTCGAATGTCACTCAATGTTTTGAAACGCATGTTTCCCATAGGTCTGGTGTCTCTGAGGGGTGATTTACAGTGGCCTGTGAGGTCACCTGATTTGAGCATTTGCGATTTCTTTCTTTGGGGACATCTAAAAGAAAGGGGTTCAGAAGTCGCCCTCACACCCTACCACAGCTAAGGAAACGGATTATTGCAGCAGAGGTTATGGCCATACCTCGCCATATGTGTGAACGTGCTTCAGGAAACTTCCGAGAACAACTCCAACAGTGTGATGCAGCTAACAAACCCCATCTTCCTGATATTGTTTTCAAAACATAAGTATTTTAAATGGTAGTTATGCTAATCATGAGGAAAATAAACTTTCTTCTTAATGTACCTCCATTACTCTTTTATTTTGCCTCAAAACTGTTCAATCAGTTCTGCCCCACCCTGTATAAGCTAGCTAACACATTTAAATTGTATATTGTAATCAATATAAAAGACTACTTATAGCCTTATAAGAATTAGCTAAGCTACTAGCTACGTAAAATGTATTGCACTCTTGATGCCTCTGTACCAAAAACATTCCATTTATTGGAACCTAATACACACTAAAGGCAACAAGTTTAAATACCAATTTGTCATTCATATTACATTTATACTAAACCATGAATAACAATACCTCAATTCAAATTAAAGACTGCCACTCAATATTTTTAAATATATGAAAAAATCAAAAAATCGAAAAAATAAAAAAAATCATGATTTTTTATAAAAAAATCAAGTGATTTAATCACATGATTTAATCATTTTGATTTAATCATTGCCAACCCTGGTTCAGAGTACTGTTAGTAATGGACTAATGGATGAGTGCACTAACTGCACTTTGCATGCTTCAAACGTTTTGAAATCAAGTTTTATTTCAAGTATCCTAGATTAACCCGTTAACAGGGGTAATTTGGGATGCTTTTATTTTGCATCAGGCACCTTACAAATAGCATATGGAATTTTTTCAGAGATGCCATATGATAGCACTTGCAAATAACTTTAAAATGATCCCAAATTTTTTTATGAAATATTACATGGTAAGAAGTTATCAACAAAAATGCTTAAAATTGTCTCTTTTATCCCGTTTGATGGTATGATATATGGTAGACTGGATCTAGAAGATCAGACAAAAATTTCTAAAAATTAGAAGAACAGAATGACATAAGTTTCTAAAAATCAGAATATCAAACAGAAATTTTAAATATTATGGGTAAAAGCAATTGTTTCACAAGTGATTTTAGAGAGTTATAGGTAAACGCAAAAATGAGCCTTTTTCAATTTTCAGAAGAAATGAGGTATGGGATATCAGAATAGCTAAAATTGTCCAGGTGCATGAGCATTTTTGTTGCATTCACAGATGAATTCTGCCCATTTCTTCAGTTAGAAACTAGAGTGAGATAGCTTGGCCTTTTAAAAATAAGTGCAATTTAATTCAAAGTGTCAATTGCCTTGATTAATTGATATTCAAAATTAAATCGAACAGCAATAAGCAATTTTCATATAGAATGAGTTTCGAGGAAAACAAATTCACTGGCATGAAATTTATCCATCTTTGATCTTTGAAGGCACAAATTATGACAAATAAAGCTTTACCTTTATTTTTGGAATACTAAGATTTTTTTCAAAAGATGAATTATTTTATATCTAATTGTTTAAAAAGTATATAATTGTGGCATAACATTCAAAATTATTAATATGTATTACTGGAGAGTTGAGAGCTCAGGAGCTGCAAGATTTCAGTGAATGTAGGAATTTTTCAATCTAGCCAATTCAAGCACTGAAGCACAGAAGCACTGTCAAAGCAAAATGTGCAAAATTGTGTAAAGCCAAATGGTGGCAAATGCCATCGGCAAATAAGACAAAAACTCAATGCTCACAGACTCAAACAAAGGCCCCCATAGAACTGGGTAAAATTGACTGTGTCTGTGACCCACTATGCAGAGGGTGGATGCAGCGTTGGCAATATATGGATTTTTAAGCCCAAAGCGTCGCCGGCCATTTTAAAGATGCGTCGCCGGGTAATTTTTAATGAAAAGCCATTTACGCTGAGTAATGATGTCGGAAACCTTACTTTTTTTTCTAAATAGTTGGCTGAAGACTGAGAAATATATTAAATGCAAGAATTTTAATCTAAATGTGTCGGCAAGATCTTGTGAAGGCGAAAATTTTGCCGATAATGCGTCGCCGTAGGTCTTTAAATCTTCGTTCACTCTCTGCACAGTGGTCTGTGACTGTGACTCACAGTCACAGACTCACAGTCTTACTCACAGACACAGTCAATTTTACCCAGTTCTATGGGGGCATTTGTTTGATTATTTTAACATAAATAATGTACAATGTTTGCAATTTTTTCTATTCAACATCCTAACCTATTTAGTATTGTACTTTGAACTTAGTTCAAACTACAAGGGGCAGGGGGCAGCGGCCAGTGTGCAGGTCGGTATAACTCATATAAGTACCGTAGAGGCTAGAGCCTAGACTAGGACTAGAGGCAAGAGGCATAGACCAAAGTGCTGTGGCAAATTATTGGCAGTCAATTCATACTTTTCATAGCGTGTTTTTAATGACAAGCATTGAGCACCAAGCGGTCGAGCGGCAACTTAATAAAAGCCAAAAGGTAAACCAAAAATGCAGCCTGCAGAAACTGCTGGCGCTGGGTGGTCAGTGGTGGTGGTGCCAGACTGCCAGGTACGCACCACTCGGCTGTCGGCACTCGATGAATAACGACCTATATCGTATGGACTATGGAGTGATCAGTGATGGTCCTGATGGAGCTGTCAGCTGTGTCAGCCTGTGTGCCAATTGTCACCGAACGATCGAGGCAATCCGACGGTGCTTCGGTATCCTGCTCCTTCTATATTTGCAGGATTGCAGCGTAGCAAAGTGTAAACAGTAGCTTAGCTTCACGCCTTCAACTACTGAAGGCCTGAGAAACTTTTAGTCTAATACTCTTACAAGTTACAAGTCTGGTGTCGGAACAAGTGAACGACCGTCGGGCGTCTGAGCTGTAAGCGTAGCGTAGGCGAAGTCTCTTCTTCTTCTTCTTCTTGTTACTTCTTATAGGAGCACTGGAAACTGGTCCATTTAGCCCCTTGCCTAAACAGTTTTTGGTTTACGCCTAACTATCATTTAGTAACAATCTAAGTATCTAATAATCTGAAAGAATCTGCAAGAAAAAAAAACACACACACACACAACAAGAAAAAAAAGAGAAAAAAATACAAATAAAAAATAAAAATAATAAT